>NC_034595.1:103615039-103653170 GCF_900095145.1 Mus pahari | reverse complement strand
ACACACAAGCACACACACACAAGCACACACACACACACAAACACACACACACACAAACACACACACACACAAGCACACACAAGCAGACTAAATGAGCTCATCAGGTTCCATCTAAAAATTTACCACTATATATGTGTAACAAAATAATAATTGAAGAACAGAGGCCATGAATTTGAGAAGGAGTGGGACACAGGAAAAGTCGTAGGGACCATCGAGAGGGTGTCAATGATGTAAACAGCGTACTCATATATAAAATTCTTTAAAAAAATAAAATAGTTGAAAAGTCCATAAATTAGGCTAAATTATACTTCCTATCTTTGTTTGCTGCTGAGCAATTATTTCTGAATAATTAGTAGCATTTGTTTGATTTTTCATACATGCCCAGGTCTCCTATTGGGTTACCATATCAAGTGTTGAGTGGACAGCTCCCAGGAACTGTCTTTTCCTGTCACTGAAGGGAACAGAGCAGACACCAGAGGGAGCCTAAGTGGCCAGGGGCATGTGGTGGCCAGGGGCATGTGGTGGCCAGGGGCAGGTGGTGGCCAGGGGCAGGTGGTGGCCAGGGGCAGGTGGAGGCCATGGGCAGGTGGTGGTCAGGGGCAGGGGCAGGTGGAGGCCATGGGCAGGTGGTGGTCAGGGGCAGGGGCAGGTGGAGGCCAGGGGCAGGAGCAGGTGGTGACCAGGGCAGGTGGTGGCCAGGGGCAGGTGGTGACCAGGGCAGGTGGTGGCCAGGGGCAGGTGGTGGCCAGGGCAGGTGGTGACCAGGGGCAGGTGGTGGCCAGGGGCAGGTGGTGGCCAGAGGCAGGTGGTGGCCAGGGGCAGGGGCAGAGGATGGAGAAAGGTGCTTGGATTCTAGACTAATTTAAAGACAATAGAGAAAGGGAAGACTCCAGGATGACCCCTGCCCCCAGACTGTCACCCTAGCTAGGAAGGCACATCATGGGTTGAGGATGTACTTGGTAGGAAAGAGGGTGGCTCAGTCTTGAAAATGGTGAACTTTAAATGTCTCAAGTACCCAAGAGCTACCAGTGTTGCCTTCCATGAGGGTTCTTCACCCAACATCTCCATCTGCAAATGAACCCCTGTGGCACAAGACCTTCAATCCATCCCCCCAATGTCTGGTCCTCATCTCCTCATGTAGGGATAAGGATGTGCTTGTCACCCCCATGCCAGTTCAGGACAATGAAGAAAAGCTCTCTCTCTCTCTCTCTCTCTCTCTCTCTCTCTCTCTCTCTCTCTCTCTCTCTCTGTGTGTGTGTGTGTGTGTGTGTGTGTGGTCTCTTTGTGTGTATGTAGTATGTTTCTCTCTCTGTGTGTGTGTATGTGTGTGGTGTGTCTGTATGTAGTGTGATTTTTCTGTGTGTGTGTATGCATGTGGTATGTCTGTGCATGCATGTGGTATGTTTTTCTCTGTGTATGTGGTGTGTGTGTGTGTGTGTGTCTGTGTTGTGTGTGGTGTCTGTGTGTGTATGTGGTGTGTCTATGTGTGCATGTGGTGTGTTTCTCTGTATATGTATGTGGTGTGTGTGCGTGTGTGTGTGTGCGTGTGTGTGTGTGCGTGTGTGTGTGTGTGCATGTAGGTGTGTATGTAAGTGTGTTTGTGTGCGTGTGTGTGTAATGAGGTGTCTCTGTTGTTTAGATGTACATGTGCTACTTCGCACAGGCACAGAAGCCAGAAGAGTGTCCAGTGTCCCACTCTCTGACTCTGCCTTGTTCACTTAAGACAAGGTCTCTCACTGGAACTTAAGTGGAGCTGGCAGCCAGCATACCCAGCGATCTTCCTGCCTCTGTCCTCCACAGCGCAGGGGTTATGGGCACTTGGAGCATCAGACTGCTCCCTGTGTGTGGGTTCTGTGGATTTGAATTCACATCCTCACGCTGAGTGGAAAGTGCTCTTACATGCTGAGCTGTCTCCCTGCTGCTTGGGTGGGTTTAAGCCCTCCAGGCCTGCCCTACTGAGGTTACAATGAACTGTGTTTCGGCTCCTTGTCTTTCCACCTGAGACACACGGAGGCTCTCCAGTTGTCTATGGCAGGAATTAGCAAAACCTGGAAGCTTCCATCTTATTTTGCAGCTGGTCAGGGGGCTCTTTCGAGGTTTGACTCTATATGGAGGAATCTGGAGACAGCATGGGGTGCTGTGCATGCTTTGGGTCTCAAGTGGGGACCTGAAACTGAAGTGAAGTGGGCAGTGTCCCCAGAGGGAGTCTCAGCACCGGATAGCCGCTGTCTCTGCAACTAGGACACAAATGTCCAGGTGGCCAGAGGCTGCGGGTTCTCCCACACTCATGTTTCTACCCCGGTTTTTACGTTTCTTCACTGCCGATCACCATCCCATGCTTTTCATAAGAGATGGTGGGGCCAGGAGGTCAGCTGACAGAGGAGCTGACACTCAACAGGTTGGGCCCCTGGGATGCTTGTCCCAGCCTTGTATTTGCTTGCCTTGCTCTCCTGCCTGCTGAAGCCGGTTCTTTCAGCGTGGTGGAGCAGCATCCCGTGCCTGCTGCCGAGTGACTGGAGCGTCGAGTTGGATGCCCCTCCACTGTGAGTCATTCTGCAGAGAAGAATCACCTCATTTCTTCAGTCTTTAAATGGTTCGTGTTGCTGCATTCGTGGCTCTAACAATGTGGTCTCTACTCCTTGGAGCATTGCATTCAAGGTCTCAGGAATGTTGACAAAGTGGGGACAGGAAGTTTGTAAAAGCTAGAGAGAACCAAAGTCAAACAGAGCCATCTGGACACAATAAGACCAACATGCTCTAGAACTCAGAGTGTCTGTGGTGACTGTTCATGACCTGCACCAGCTCAAACCAGCCAACATTCTAGCACGAGGAAGGAGGGTCACTTGAAGAGCTACCTGCAGGTGAGGAGCTACGGACATCTGATGGCTTCTAAGGGAGGGAGAGCAAGGTTCCTTCAAGGATGGCATCTGGTGGATTGGCAGTGCTGCGTTGGATGGCACTACACCCTTTGAGTACACGGGCAGCACAAATTGGTCCAAGTGGGTCATAGAGAGAAAAAGAGGACTTGAAGTTTGGAGAGTCGAAAGGTGGGGGTGGATCTGGAAGAGGTGGGGGGTGGGAGTGCATGTGGTCAAAAAAATATACACATGAAATTTTCAAAGAATTAATGAAGATACTGTAAATACTGTACTGTCTTAGAATCGGGTGTGTCAGGAAGCCACCTCCTATCTGTAATCCCAGCACTGGGGAGGCAGACAGGTGGATGCCTGGGGTTCACTGGACGCTGGTATAGCCTGCTTGGTAAGCTACACTCATAAAACAGTGAGGCTGTGAACTGGACAACACCCTACCAGCATGCAGGGAAGATTTGGAATGAGAACTGTGCTGTAACCTTTCCCGTTGACCCCCCAAGAGGCCTGTGGGGAATCATGATCCTTTCTGCTTGAGAAGTGCTCTGTGGCTTGCCCAGGGCCACACCTTGAAGCTGGCTTCTCGGGGTGTTTCCAGAGCAGGCTCTAAGCCAGTGTGCACCGCTCCACTCTCCATCATCCACGAGGATGACCGAGACTTAAAATAACCTCCTCCCTTCCTTAGGTTGCTTTTATATGGTATTCTGTCACAGCTTCAAGAAAAGTAGTTAACATAGGCCCTAAGTAGAGTCACAACCACCCTTAGAAGATGAAGACAGGGCGTTATCTGGCACAGGGACAGAGATGATGCTCCGGGGCAACAGAGACAGAGATTAGAATGATGTGGACTCAAGTCAAGGGGCACAGAGCCACCAGAAGCTGCAAACAATGAGGGCCAGATTGCCCCTAGAACTTCCAGAAGGAACCAAAGACTCAAGTCAGATTTCTCTTCTCAGGGAATGTCCTAAGCCACTGTGTTTAAGGCACGTTGTCACGGTAGCCATGGAAACCAAGACAGGAAGCCATATGCCCAGCTGCCAACACAGCCATCAGCCACAGAAAGTGTCCTCCAGACCTGTAACTCACCGCTGCTCCACAAATCAACAGATGTTGAAGCGGGTCCAGCCCAGGATGTCGCAAGAGTCTTCAACGCCTCAGCCCACAGGTGCACAAAGGCCACAGCATAAGAGGAATTGCTTCTAGAAGTGGGATGGAATTGAGTAAAGGGCTTTGAGGGGGAACAGCATGCATGCATTGAAAATGTACTCTTACCCTTCCCCTCCCACCCCACACCCCCGCCCAGAACTTTGACAGCACCTATGTCATCTTGTGTTCCTATCCTGTCCCTTACAAGTCACCCGGAGGCGTCTTCCTGCCTTTCTTATCCAGCTGTTCTTGTTAGTTAAGGAGATAAGAATGGTCACTGTGGGCTGAGCCCACAGTCCATCCAGCCCAGGAGCTGGTCTCCAAAATCGGTACCCAGGGATGCTTTGAAATGGCCATCCTCTTTAGAGGAATTACCGATTCCTCCCTTGAGGCCCACTGGTTGAAATATTAGCATTTGTATCACAGGAAATTGTCTAAGACAATCCTGCTGGCCCCCAGCTCTCTCTAGCCGAGTTCCATTAGTGGAGACAAATCACCAGGTGCCCCCTCTCCCTGAACTCCAGGTTTGAGCTGAGCCAACTACAGAGGCTTTGGCGGGGCTGGTGTCTGAGGATCCCAGGGTATCAGGGAAGGCTCCAGAGGCTGCTGGGCAGACAGAGAAGAGACAGCCAGCAGCTGTCTCTCAGAAAGGCCCTGGGGGAGGGGAACCAAGTCACCACAGGAAATGGGTTCAAGGTGCCGACATGAGTGAGCTCTGACTGGCAGAGACCTGGTGCCTTCCACAGCACAAAGCTACATTTTCATAATTCTGAGGCCTGTGAGGAAATTCATGACCAGGGTGACAGTGTCTCCTGCCGTCATCTTCTGAGGCCTCTCTCCTTAGCTTTCAGGTGATCCCCCTTCACAGTGTCCCACGTGGTCTTCCTTGGATGAAAGCATTCATTGTCTCTTCCCCTTTCTCTAAGGATATTAACCAGATTGGGTCAAGGATCCACACCCATGATCTGATTAACCTTGACCTATGACCCTATCAACCTTGACCTCCTCTAAGAACCCAACTCCAAATACAGGGTCCGGTGGGGGAGGGGGATGAAGACTTCCCAATACAAATCTTTGGAAGTGAAAATCAACCATGCCAGGCTGGGGACTCCAATGGTTCTCCTTCCCTTCTACCCTACAGGACCAGTCCTGTCTCACCTTTAACGTCTCCCAGAAGAAGGAAAAAGAGAGCTCAAATAAACAGGTGTGATGATTAATCTTGATTAATTAATCTTGCTTGGATCAAGATTAATCCTCCTGGATTTAAAGTTGCCTGGAAGGTAGGCACTTCTGGGTGTGTCTCTGAGGGGATTTCCATGTATAATTAGATTATGAGGATTCTGACTTAAGTAAAAGATTCACCCCTTGATGCATTAAAGTGACGGTGGCTTTATTAGGAAGTGGTAAAAAGTTAGATAGGATCAAGCTGGGGGTGTGTCCTTGAGGGCTATATATTCCAGTGTGTTCCCCTCTCTGCTTCCTGGCCACTACGATGTAAACTTCCTCTGCTTATTCAGTCTCCTCTGTGATGGGAAAGCACTTCTCAAAACACAGGCCAGAGCAAGTAAGTCCTTTCCTGCTTAAGTAACCAGGCGTGTTGTCCACAGTGAGGCTACGGAAGTTACCAACACCTGAAAACTGCAGAGCCTTAGCTCCTGGGATTCAGACAGCAGTGCTCCAGGACTGCTTAGCAGTGTCTGACCCTGGCTGCTGGGGGGGGGGGGGGGGCAGGAAAAGCTGCCCAGCTACACAGGACCTGGCAGGAAAGAGTCAGGGTCTCCTTATTTTCCTTGGAAAACCAGGATCTATGTCAGAAGGCTCACCAGGCATCTCTCACAGACTCCACTTTTCAAGTGCAAGGAGGGGCCGTGGCAGCCCAGAGTCTTTTCTATGAACCGACATCCCCAGTGTCTTCCTTCCCCCAGTTAACACCCAAACAAGCAGAGAGTTAATAAGGGAGAAATCCCCGTACCCTGGGCATCCCAGGGCCAGAGACTGAGCTCTGATATAAGGAGCAACGACAGGAGACACGGGATTAGCCGTGTCTATTGATTCAGCTCCCCCCACGAGCCTTTGATTTCGTGCTTCGATTCTTCTCTCTGAGGCTTCTGACTGGGGCTCCAGCCTTTGTCTAACTTGCTGGCATCTTTCTCAGAAAGGAAAAAAGAAAGCCAGAGATTAGCTCATGTTTGCAGATAGACAAAGCTCCCTCCGGAACAAACACAAATAGCATTATGCCCTGGCCTGCACGAGATCCAATTGCAAAATCATGGCATCATCTTGGAGGAACGTCTAGGAACAGAAGGAAGGTCACACCAACAAGGCAGTTCCAACTTCCCCCGGGACCAGAGCCCTCTCTGCAGAAAGAGGTTGACATGGGACCCTGGATGGAGGAAATCAAGCCAGGCAGGCCAAACCCTTTCACATGTCACCAGGAGCAGATGGGACAGTTACCTGCAAGTATCACTCTGGTCGTGTGGCTCTGGTGGGCAGCTCAGGAAAAAAAAAGGGGGGGACCCCGGAATTTGGAGGTGCCTGTAGGTGGTTTCCATCAGGCCCTTGGGTGCAAAGAGCCCAAGGAAAGACAAGCACAAGGAGCCAGAAAGACGGCTCCATACTTAAGGATACTGGTTGCTCTCCCAGTGGTCACACACACATCTGATTCCCAGCACCCATGTGGTGGCTTACAACGCTCCATGATTTCAGATTCAGTGGATCGGGCACCCTCTTCTGGCCTCTGAAGACACCAGGTATTTGGTGCACAGATATACAACAAGAAGGCATGAAAATCATACACACGAAGTAAAAATAAACAGGCAAAAGACAAGCACAGGCCATGAACATGTGTGCCTTGCTTTCCTTTCCTCTGTGAACCTGATGTCACTCCAGCATCTGCAGGCAAGAGGAAAAGCAGAGTCCACAGATAAATCACAAGATGCCGTTACTAAAGGAAACACTTGTCCTCTGACTCCGACTAAGAGCCCAGAGGCCCGGTTCAAGCTTAGAGTCCCGAGACTCCCTGGAATTCAGAATCAGACCTGTGTGGTACCACAGAGAACTGGTCCAGGTGACACTTAGCCATTTAGTTTGTCCTAAGAGGATGGACAGGCCTCAGTATTCAGAGCTGGGATGCTTCCTGCCCTGGGTGTTGTCATGTGAGTTCTAGACTTTCACAAATATGTAATGTCTCCTGACCTTGTGTACTTCTCTGCCTTGTGGGATGTCATAGAGGGTCTTCTGAGCTGGCCTTTCTAAGGCTGGTCACAGCTGCCTCATCTGCTGTAGCCTCCAAGCTGAGACACATCTGAGGGAGTCGGGCCTAGCTGACTCAACTCCCCAAGGCAAACCCTTTGGGTGCAGAGTGAGATATAAACAAATTAATGAGAATAATGAAAATAACAGCCCCGTGCTTCCTTGACGCGAAGACACGTGTTCACGATTCTCATTTTATCTTGTCTAGAATTGGGACACATTTTATAATTATGATGAATGCTGAGCACAACAGGACTTCACGGGCTGTCCCTGTACTGTTGTTAGGCCTATAGTGCCCCCTACAGTTGGAGACATCCTGCAGTCAGGAGCTTTAGCAGTGGAAGTCAAACCGGGCACCCTCTGTGTGAGACTGGGATTAGAGGCAGCGGACTGGAGTCCTGGCTGTGTTCCTTCCATCCAGAAGTGGCTAGGAGAGCCAGGGAAATAAAATTCAAGAGTCTGGGTCTCCACCCTCATCGTCCCTCCCACTAGGTATGGGATAGACCTGAGTGCATTTTATCAAGCCACATGCTTTTCGGGCCATACTTTCCCTACATCATTACAGATGTGGCACGTGGGAGGGGAAGGGAGGGGAGGAGATAGGAGGGGAAGAGGAAGAGAGATAAGGGAAGAGAGAAGAGGGAAGGAGGGGAGAGGAGGAGGGGAAGAGGATAAGAGGAGGGGAAAGGAGGAGGGGAGGGGAAAGGAGGAGGGGAGGAGAGAAGAGGAGGGGAGGTGCAGCGCCCTTCCATCCTTCCAATCTCCCACCAGCAGCGACTTCCAGCAAGCACCCTTCACTCTGACCAGTAAATATACCAAGACTTGAAGAAGTTCATTTCCTCAGGAGTAGGCTGGAGCTACAGCTCACCTCTTCAGTCAATAACTGATTATCTTGCTTGCAAATTCAATTCACTGCCTGCAGCCTGCCTTGCTTGATGGGTCCTGACAAGTCTGATTGTTTTGGTGGAGTCTGTCAGAGGGAAAGGCCTGTTGGAGCTGGATTTACTCAGATTCGGGCTTTGTAAGCAGAAGGGGTGGGACAGCAGTCTGCTCTACAGTTTCCAACCCCTCCGTTTGTCAGATGATGAGGCCCCAGGACCTTAGGCGGTTTGAATAAACTGTTCCCCTCAATCTGGGGTATTTGGACACTTGGTCCTCTGTTGGTGGCTCTGTTAGGGAGGCTTAGGAGGTGTGGCCTGGAGGGAGTGTGGCCCAGAGGGGTGTGGCCTGGGGAGGTGTGGCCTAGAGGAGGCATGTCACTAGTGGTAAGCTTTGACAGTTTAGACTCCTGCCATTTCACTCTCTGCTTGTTGCTTATAGTCCAAGATGTAAGTTCTTCGCTTCCAGCTCCAACCACCATGCCCTGCTCTGCTACAACAGACAAGCCAAGTAACCTTTTCTTCTGCGAGTCGCCTTGGTCATGGCGTTATGTCGCATCAATAGAAAAGTAAGTTTTGTGGGTCCCACTCTGCAATGGTGTCAACAGTGGCTTCATCTGAATTCAGTCTTCACTTCTAAGGCATAGGCGTGGTATTGGATCCCTGGTAGGTAGGGAGCAGGCAAGGAACTTATCACTTAGGCAGGCATGTGGGAGAAACAGGTATATTTGGGATGCTAGATAGAGAGTACCCTGGATCATCTTCTAGAGCCAAAGGCCAGGCAATGTGAGGACAGGGCTAACTTCCTTCTCTTTGTTGTGATGAGAGATAAAGCCCTTTTTATCCCTCTCTTATTCACCTGTGCATCTGCCTACCCATCTCTCATGCATATAAATATATTTATATGTTTATACATATGTTTATATATATTTATATGTGTTTATATGTTTATATAAACACATTTATTTACCGAATCACCGTTTTACCCATCCATTCACCTACCTAACCATCTACCTATCTATCTAACCACCTAGCTACCCACTCATCCATCTTCTTACCCATCCATCCATTAACCCACCCACCCTCCCATCCATCTACCCACCCACCCATCCATCCACCCACTCACTCATCATTCTGTCCACTAGCTCTGAGGTCTTATACAGAGTCCCACAGACATGAAAGAATAGCAATTACTTCTCCTTAAGGAGTAGACATGTATTTGTTCATCCCCAAGCACCGGTTACATGGCCCTAGATTTTGCCAAGTAAAGTTTAAGAACAGGGCTTTCTTACCTCTCGAATGATTCCCGATGTCTAACCAGAATTTCAGGCAGCAAACAAATAAGGGTGTTAAGAGGAATTTCAGCAGTAGGCTTTCAAACCATGCAGCTCAAAACCCTTCCGAACTCATTGGAGGATGCCCAGAATCATCTTACAAACTTCACTGTAATCATATTTAAACCATTTCTTGGGTGACGAAAATAACACATCTACAAGGTGTTAAGTGGAAAGTTTCGCACGCAACAGGCCAGCAGTCTGCTTCTCGACTGGCAGGCCACCTCATTCTCCAGAAGAACTGGAAACAGTCTCCTCTAGCCTCCCCGTGGGTGTGTGAGTGGCTGCGTGTGCTACTGATGCAGAGGGTCCCAGGCACACCACAGCAGCACCTGCAAGCTGGGCTCCACTCCTGCGTGTAGCCAGGGTCAGGGTCAGGTAACAACAAACTCCTCCCATCGAAGGGTCCTGAGCTGGAAGCTGGGATAGGTGAGGTTCTGTGGGGACAGCAACGGGTGCAAACGGGATGCAGCTAAGTGCAGAGGTTTCAATGAGAGATGAGTGAGAGCTGAGGGAAATGCTCACCTGGACACACAGAGATGCATGGGTGGGTGCAGGAAACACAGTCCGGGATGCACAAGAGGTGGGAAGCACAGCCTGGGTGGGAGGCAGGGTGTGTGAGGGGATGCAGAGAATGCTGTCCTGCTAGGGATGGTTTCACTGAACCTGAAGTGGGGCTGGCAAGATGGCCCAGCAAGAGAAGGCACTTGACACCAAGCCTGATGATCCGAGTTCCACACACGAAGCTGCAAGGTGAGAATTTCAGAGATGGTAACTCCATCCCCAAAAGAATCAAGACCCTCCTGACATAGCCCAATGGAGAGAGTTTTGCAATGAGACTATCTGACGAACTCTCATAGTATTATCTTAAATTGATTGGATGTGTGTGTCTCTACCATTACAATTAATTAGGGAACCAGGAAAGTGATTTAATCTCTTACTTATTATATCTTTTCTATGAAGAATTTTAAATGTAAACTGCAGTGGTCAGTATAAAAAATACACAGGCCTTATTACAGATGCATTCCTATTACTGTGAATATATATATATATATATATATATATATATATATATATATATATTCTCTCCAAGATGGGATATATATATCCAAGAAGGTATGCAGTGAGGTAAAGGTGTATTTGAGAAGCCAAGGCAGAAATATAAAGCAGCTAGCTAATCATATCATATCCACAGTCAAAAACAGAGCAAACACAGATTCTCCATTGCTTGTTTCTCAGCTTTGCTCAGCTAGCTCTCTCTCTTATGTTATTCAGCGTGGAGCCAAGGGAATGGTGCTGCCCACAATGGGCTTAGGATCTTCCTCTATGAGATAACAGTAAAGAACACCCCTCAACCCCCGAGTCATGCTTGCACAACAGCCTGGCAGGATGATTCTTTGTTGACTCTCTCCATGATATGTTATCATCTGTCCAGGCTGGTGGCCTCTGTAGGGTTGATATTTCTTTGTCATTCCTGGTAGCATTCTCTTTGTATTTTCTTTGTCTTTCATCGGTTCTATCAGGGATCTGCCAATTTTATCGACCTTGGGTACCACCACTTTTTTTTCTTCCTTGTTTTATAATTGCACATTTACTTTCTATAATGTTTATTTTTTGGTTTCATTCTCATCATTTATTTCATTCTATTTTGTTTGGAGTTGGCTCAATTTTCTATATGAGTGTAACACATGTACACACACACACACACCATACACATGCATGTATGCACATGCATGTGAGCACGCATGCACACACATGAAAGTACAGACCGGGGTGAGTGTGTGAAAGTCAGAGGGCAGTTTGTATGAAGTTTTTCTCTTCTTCTACCATGTGGGTTCCTGGGATTGAATTCAAATCGTTAGGCTTGCCCACAAGCACTTTTACCCGCTGAACCATCACACCAGCCCTAAATTTCTTTCCTTCCTTCTTTCCTTCCTTCCTTCCTTCTTTCCTTCCTCCCTTTCTTTTTTTCTTCCTTTCTTCTTGAGATAAATGTTTTAAAATATTTTCAGTCTTTCTTTACATATTGCATCTCTACCCTGCTGTACATATAGATGAGGTCCCATGTTTTTCTCTCCACACTGTCAGCCATCACCTGCGGATCCAATTCCACGCATCGTGGTTGCCTCTTAGTCCAGGATGTTTTGCAATCTCTGCCTTGCCCCTGAGGTTCCCTCTTGGACCCACAGGCTAGTTAGCAGAGTGAGGCTTGAGACCCAGCAGCCAGTGATTTTCTGCTTATCTTTTTGCTACTGGTTCCTAGTATAATTGTGCTGGGGCCAGTGAGCGGGTTCTGCATTATTCTTAAAATGCTTAGACATGCTTTATGAACTACTGTGTTGTCGCTGTTGGTAAATGTCCCACGTCCGTTGCCGCAGTTAAGGAAGGCGGAGCTGACTGCTGTTACATATCCGTCAATTAAGTCCGGTTGATTTATGGAATCGTTCAGAGCCGCTACATTCCTTCTGGATAGTTTGTCTGCTTGTGGTATCTGCTGTGGAGAAATTGTCTAAACGCTCCTACCAAGACGGAGTGGGCATGTTCCCATTTTCATATTTTCTCGGTGTTTGTTCAGTGTCTGAAGTGTAAGCTCACACCTCATGCTTGCATCCTGACCAGAACTGCTCTTTCCTGTAAAGACAGAGAAGGTTTGAGCAGCCTTGAACTATTTCATTTGGGAGAGATAACTCCATTGAGGATAAAGAAAAGAATCTGAATATTGACAGAAAGGGCTTCCAGGGAGGAACTGACCAGTGGCTACTCCCAAACTAAAAAGTAAAAATAATGAAACTTTCCCCCTTTCCCTAACGCTTAGTCCCAGGAAGCGAGCTCTCATCACACCCGTGGAGCAGAGTTGGGATCTGGCTTTTCCAGGCTCCAGGAACTAGGAGTTTAACTGCCAATGAACTGTAACCAGCACACAGAGAGCTGAGGCTTAACAGTCTTGAGTTCCAGACCATCCCCAACTATGCAGTGTTTTCAAGGACAGCCTAGACTAGATAGAAATGCAGCATCTCAAAAACTATACGGAAAGGAGGTCACATGGGTGGTTCATGCCTGTGAGTGCAGGCTGGGGCAGGAGGTGTTGGTGCCATGTGTATTTGAGGCTAGCCTGAGCTAGAGAGTGAAATAAGTTATCCAGGTGATCCTAAACCAGCTTGGGCTGCAAAGTGAGACCCTGATATCCCACCCCTTCTCTTTTTTCCCTCCCTTCCTCCCTCTCTCCCTCCCTCCCTCCCTTCCTCTCCTCCATCTCTTTCCTCCTCTTCCTTTCTCTCTTTCCCTTCCCCTGTCTCTCCCTCTCCCTCTCCCTCCCCCTCTCCCTCTCCCTCCCCCTCTCCCTGTCCTTCTCCCCCTCTCCCCTCCCTGTCCCCTTCCACCTCCCCTCCACCTCCCTCTCCTTCTCCCTCTCTTTCACCCTCTGTCCCTCCCCTCCTGGCCATCATGAGGCTAGCTGTTCTTCTCCACCACACCCCATTCATCACAATAAATAAAAGTCTCTGAAACCATGATCTGAAACAAACCCCCTTCCTCCTTCAATGTTTCTGTCAGGCATTTTGTCACAGAAAACATGAAGTCAGACTAGGTTCGTGTCATCTCAGAGCATGTATCGGTATAACATCCTTCTCTGTACGAGTCGCACTTCAGAGTCTGGATGGCCACATCGCTATGACCAATCCTTATGATGGACTTCTGGGGTGTTTCCATGATGGAGCTACCGTGAACCATCCTGCCACGGGCAGTGCGTATGAGGGTTTGGGACCCTATGTTCTTGGGTCTATGGCGTCTGTGCTTAGGCTCGGAACTGCCAGGCTTCATGGTGACTCTGAGAAACTGCCATAGTAAATTCTTCATTCGCCTCACCATGGGACATTCCCCAGCAGGTCACATGAGTTCCAGTTTCTATATCCTTGTCAGCACTTATAACTGTCTGTCTTGATTATAGCCACCCTCCATCCTCATAGTGTGAAGCCGGACTACACACAACAGCCGCCACAAGTCCCTTCATGTCCAAGACCACTTCTCTCAAGCCCTCAGATCCTCCTCATGCCACCTGAAGACACTTGTGCTAATACAGCGCCAAATGGCCTCATCCCTGGATCCTAGGACCCTGGATGCCCCCGTGTTTGTGGGTGTGGGTGGGGGATTGGGTCTTGCTGGCTGAGCTGCGCAGCTCTCCTTGGAGTTGTCATGGAAACCGCTGTAGCCACTGCTCCCTTCTGCCCGTTCCGTGTTAACAAACAGCCTCATTATTCTGCAGAAAGCATTTTGGAAAATCACCAGTCCTGTGGCTTCAGCATGGCCCAAATTAATGAGGAAAGATTGTGGTGATATTTTTATTGACCATGAAAGGAGGGAAAGTTATGGCTCATTTGTGCACTTTTGCTGTATTTATGTTTTATGCATTAAAAAGTGATTTCCACCTCCATCTCCTGACTCTAATGCCCTCGTTACATCAAAGGTGCAGATCCGGAATAGTGTCTGCCATCAAGCCACCAGCAAATCGGGGTGAGAGAAACCAGGGCAGATAAACGCTCTGGGCCAGCTGGACTGGGTCACTCAGGGAGAGAGAAAACTCACCCTCATCCGGGGGTAAGGGAAGCAGCGGGCACTCAGCCAGGGACATGGTGGCTTCACAAACTGATCTCTCAGGCCAGCAAACCCCTGTGAAACACCAGCCCCAAGTCATTTTCAAGTGAGTTTGGAACAACAAGAGAAGCTGACATCACTAAGTACCTGTGAGGGATCCACACAGCAGGGAGTGACAAGCTTGCACTGAGGGGAAAGGCCCTGGCTTCTCAGAGCTTCTGATCAGTTGCCACTTCAACACATCGCACGCCCGAGGACCCAACAAGAAGATCTGCTCACAGCTCACAGCACACAGAAGTGCCCTCTGGCAGCTGGAACATCGAAGGCCCAGCAAGCATTCACGGAGGGTTGGCTGCTCGTCTGAAGGAACCTAGTAAAAAAAAAATCTTACAGGAGGAACACCATGTCAAGCTCAGACTCAGGACCCCAACGCCAGAACCAAACTATAGCCCAGACCTGCATGCCAGGACTTAACTTTGTTCTCTGTGACTTCTCATGTCTAACAGCAAAGGCCAGACTGAGTGAGAGAACACATATGTGCCTCAGGTTTGTACCTGGCCATTGTCAAAATGCCTAACAAGTACCAAGGGACTGTGTCTCAATGACACAGGTCACTGGAGGAGAGAAAACTGCAAACCTACCGTCAGCCCCGGCCTCTGAAGGGGCTGCCGCAGAAATGTCACATTCCCTGGGGCAGCTCTCTGCATCCATCTTCCTGCGGAAATACAACACTATCAGACAGTGAAATGACCAACGTGGACTGAAGCGGGAGTCTGAGCACATTCACACACCTTATTACCCACAAATTCCTAGAAATGGCCACTGCGGCAGTCCCCTCTCTTCTGAGAGCATGCGCCCCAGCAAGCGGCTAATCTGGATCTTTCCTGTGCCCTTTCTCTCTGAAGTCTGTTTAATGCTGAATGTACAGAACTACCCCCACCCGCCTCGTTCAGGGGTGCTGGCTCTGGATCCTGCTGACCTCACTGCTGAGCTGATGGGCAAGGCAGATAACCTCTAGGGCTAGGTGCTATCAATTCACTCATTATGAAAACCTGATACAGTCAAAAAACCCCTCAGGGACAGTGACCCTTGTGCCATCTAAGTAGAAAGAGTGAGAATGTATCAGAGGGACATGGCTAGGCTCAGGAAAGTGTTACAATGGACAGATAATGGCCCGGTGGTCAGGGGATGAGCACCAGCAGACAGCCAGTCCTACTCGGTTCCTTTGTGTGAAGATGTCTGACCTTTTCATCTACACATTACACGAGGGTTCACACGACACATGCGTGGTGTGAATCATATAACATGCTCACAAGCTGTAACACACACCACACGTGCCAACATTGCTGCTCGCAACATGGCTGCACGGTGTCCTGCTTCTCATGCCCCTGAGCAGAGACGGGCACAGATCTTGTGAGGCTCAACATCCCCCTGGGCTCTAGCGTGTGTGAGGCAGACAATCCAGAACATTCCTCCAACAGATTCCAGGAAGCCCTCCTCTGCAGCAGGCATGAATATCAACGAGGAGACAGTGGGCATCTCTACCCCATGGTGGTGAGAAGTGATGCAGAACCAAGAATCAGAGGTGCTTTGGTTCCTTTTCTATTGCTGGGATTAACACCATGCCCAACAGTAACTTGGAAAGGGAGGAGATTTTATTTCAGCTTACAACTCTCAGGCCACACTCCATCATGGAGGAAAAGTCAAGGCAGGTCTCCAAGCAGGAACCCGGAGCCAGGAACTGAAGCAGAGCCCATGGAGAAGTGTTGCTTACTGGCTTGTTTCTCCCTAAGGCTTTCTCAGTCTGCTTTAGGACCAAGCACAATGGGGAGGGCCCTCCCATGGCCCTACCCACACCAGCCATCAATCAAGAAGAGGCCCCATAGACTTGTCTACCGGCCAATCTTATGGGGGTATTTTCTCAGTTGTGGTTTCCTCTCAGATAACTCAAGCTTGTATCGGGTTGGCATAAAGCTGAGCAGTATAAGGAACATGGTCTGAAGGGTTTGGGGCGGGCTAGGATACAGGCTTTCCCCCAAAACCCTAGGCAATGTCTGTTTCCTGTGGCTCCTGTAAACCAAGTCTGCTCACACAGCGGGGCTACTTCTCCTGCCGAGCCAGAGGTCCTGAATCAAAGTCTAGGCAGGGTCACTCCCTTCCACAGGCTCTGGGGAACCCCTTGCTACTTCCTCAGTTCCCAGGGGCCCAAACATCTTGACCTGTGGTTGAGTAACTCCCAAATCTGCCTCTCTCATTTGGATCTGTGAAGTCCTATTTCCTCCTGCAAGGATTCAGAGCATTGGTTTGAGGCCACACCCATAAAGACCTTATTTTCAAGTGACATCAGATTCCGACAGGTAGATGTGAGTTTTGGAGGGACACCATTCAGTCCTCTTGGGCAGAGACACCAGATGGACCGAAGACATAGTACGCACCGTGACGTGGGGTTCAAAGGATTCCTGTGACGGCACAGAGGCTGAGGCACAGTGAGCATGCACTGGGCATTGGCTGAGCAGGTGTGGGGAGTCGGTGGATTCTGGATCAAACTTGAAGGTGGAGCTGAGAGATTGTCCTGCTGACAGATGGGACTTCTTCAGCCAGCACCCAGGCTCCCACAAACCAATTTCTGTGCTCTGATCTGAAATCACTCTTTTCATCCACCTGGCCCCCTCTGCGAATGCATTGCAATATCATTAGATCTCAATCCATCAACAGGCTGCAGAAATGTCGTGCCTCAACCCAGGGGAGCTGTCCCCATTCCCACAGCCTGTGACCCACAAGACTCTGCCATGCCAGCCTCCTGAAGGCCAGGGAGCAGCATTTATTGGCCAGCAAGGGAGTTAGTGAGAGACTTGGGCTGCAGAGGGAGGGCCTGCTGGCCTCCACATACCTGCTGTCCTTTCTGTTGGCTTAAAGAATAGACAGCTGCAGGTGCTCATAGTAACTCCAGTAGGGACAGTCAGATGAACACAGCAACCCCAGTGTGGGCAGGGGTCCCTCCCTTTGGCGTCTGTACCAGCTCTGAGAGCTTCAGTGCTGACGCTCCTGTCAGCTAGCCCCATGTCAAAGGCAGAAAGCAGATGTTTCAAGGCTCTGTGCTGGCAAGTTTTTATGTCAGCTTGACATAGGCTACAGTCATTTTGGAAGAGAGAATGTCCATTGAGAAAATGCCCCCACCAAATTGCCCTGTGAGCAAGCCATAATCAATTGGTGACCGATCAGTGGTGCCAGCCCTGGCTGAGTGGTCCGGATGGTGTGAGGAAGCAGGCTGAGGGAGCCATGAAGAGCAAGCCTGAAGCAGCACTCCTCCACAGCCTCTGCGTCAGCTCCTGCCTGGCTTCTGTTGATGAGATGGAGGACTGGGATACGGAACTGTAAGCTGAAAGAAACCCTTCCCTCCCCAGTTTGCTTTTGGTCCTGGTGTTTCATCACAGCATTAGAAAGCTTGACTTTAAAGTCTTCTCAGTGTCCCTGGAGAACTCTGCAGGCAACTCTTAGGGCCTCTTAAAGGAACTCTGGATAAAATAGGAGTCTCACGGGCCCCACCCACCCATGGCACTCTGGCTCCACCCTGCTGGCCCCAGCCACTTCACATCTCGCTGCTCCATCCCACCCCTTATTAAGCTAGCCCAACCCTGCATGACCTTGGATAGGCATCTACCCCATGCTCTCTGGTTCTGTCCCAGGTACAACAATGTTGAGACTTCTTAGATGTTATCTGTCTTAGTCAGGGTTTCTATTCCTGCACAAACATCATGATCAAGAAGCAAGTTGGGGAGGAAAGAGTTTATTTGGCTTACATTTCCATACTGTTGTAGATCACCAAACGATGCAGGACTGGAATTCAAGTAGGTCAGAAAGCAGGAGCTGATGCAGATGTCATGGAGGGGTGTTCTTTACTGGCTTGCCTCCCCTGGCTTGCTCAGACTGCTCTCTTATACCAGCCCAGAGATGGCACCACCCACAAGGGAACCTCCCCCCTTGATCACTAATTGAGAAAATGCCTTACAGCTGGATCTCGTGGAGGCATTTCCCCAACTGAAGCTCCTTTCTCTGTGATAACTCCAGCTGTGTCAAGTTGACACAAAACTAGCCAGTACATTATCTGACACCCCAAAACTTACTTAATGCCAGGTGGTGGTTTGAATACGCTTGGCCCACAAAGAGTGGTACTGTTGGGGGGTGTGGCCTTGTTGGAGGAAGTGTGTCACTGTGGGTGTGGGCTTCAAGACCACACCTCCTAGCAGTATGCCAAGGGTATTCAAATCATGCCACCCATCTTTATTTCCAGCCTCCAAAGACCAAGACAAGGGATTTCCGGAGTAAGTTGGCTAACAAGACTATCCTTATCAGTTAGCTCTGAGTTTGATGGAGAGCCCCTGACTTAGTGAATGAGGTGGAAGGGTGACTGAGGGCACTTCTCAACATCAACTTCCAGCCTCCACGTGCAAACATACACATGTCCACACACAACACAGTCACATGCATGTACACCCACACATATATAAACCATGCATGCACATATGTACACCACACACAATATATGCACGCACAATAATAATAATTAATAATAATCATCATCATCATCATCATCATCAGAAGTCCATGCCCTTCATCCTACGGGCCATGATTAGGGTTTGTCACTTTTCTTTGGAGAAGCACTCATAGCGAACATGAGACTGGGTCAGGAGGAGGTGCATGCTCCAAACCCTCTCCCTGCAGAGACCCAGAGCATAGCCTGTGTGTGCTGTCATCACAGCAGACAGGGGGCTCACAACCTTTGACCCTCACAGTCCCTCAGGTAGATGCAGGACCCCAGACCTCCTCACGACCTCCTCACGACCTCCTCATGGCTGTGGACAGCGAAGCATCACCCAAAAGGCCAGCACTGCCCTCTCCCTGAGGCTACCAGTGAGGGAGAAGCAAGCAGTGTGTGTTGATTGGTACTTCCCGGGTCTGCTTAACTCCATGCACACTTGCTCTGTTTACACAACCGGGGCTTGTTCTCAGATCAAGGTGACATGTAAATGAGTAAGGAAAGAACCACACACCTGCCCCTGAACATCATGGGTGGCCCATTTTGTAGCATGTCTTTCTATTTAATATTATGGTCTGCATGTCTTCAGTGTTACTATGGATTCCTAGACATAATTTTTAATAACTGCCATGTTTCTTCAATTGCTATAATTTATCAAAAACCTTTTCGGCACTTGATTTCCGGGCTTATGAATAGTTGGGGACACAGGAGCCCAATTTGTTCATTATCAGACCACGTAAACTGCCCGTTTGCCTGGACTTGTGTAACTGCGCCTGAGAGACAGGAAGCCAGCATCGCCCATCTTTGCAGAAGTTGTTACATGAGTGAGGAGGGAGGGGTTGTGCTTATCAGACAGTGCACAGACATTCACATGCATAGTCCCACAGATGTAAAGGAGTGTGTGTGTTTGTGTGCATGTGTAATGTATGTGTGAATATGTGTGTTCATGTATGCATGTGTATGTATGTGCATATATGTATGTCTGTGCATATGTGTATGTGTGCATGTGTCTACATATGTATATATGTGTATCCATGTGTATCTGTGTGTATGAGTGTGCATATGTGTTTTTGTATGTACATGTGCAGGTAGATTTTGTATGCATGTGTACTTATGTATATATAAGTTTATGTGTGCATATGTGTATGTGTATATATGTGTGTATATATATATGTATGTGCATATCTGTGTGCATGTATGTGTGTGTGCATGTGTGAGTGTATGTATAAGATGGCCAAGAAGCACTGATCTATTACAACACTAGTAACAACAGAGCCTCTGAGAACGCTTTTTTCCTTCTTTGTAGCACCATAGGAGAGCCAGGCCCAGCCTGTACTGCCCCTAACATCCTGGCAGCCAAGATCCGCCCACACCTCCCTGGTCTTCAAAAAAGGAATCTATCTCAGTGAAGATGGTGGCAGGCTTGATTGGCAAAGAATATCCCTCTCTTCATGCAGCCCCAGCTTCGGGAGCACTGCCATGTATGGCAGCCAGCGATCCCCTGGAGCTGAGCAGGTTAATATCCACCATGCAGGGCAGGTTGCCCTTTTGGCTGTTAAGATTCACAGCTGTACATGGGACACAACAGACTGTGAAATGCCAATAAATCTAGAGTTGCCTCTCAATTTCACCAATAATAATTAGCAAATTAAAATGGAAATGTCACCATCAACCCATAAACGTCCTTAAGTGCAGCACAGAAACCCTCTCAGGAGCAGAAATGACATTTGTCCGTGCAACAAGGCCAGATATGTTGTCAGGATTTGTTCAGGACCACCAGGGTGCCCAGGGAGCCTGGCTTGGAGCAGATGGATCACACAATCAGCTGTATGTGTCAGTCGGCAAATGCAACTGTGTCATCAAGCGTGCTTTATGTGACCTGAAAGGCAGAGATTAGGTCTGGCAGCCATCGTTCCTGCAAGATTGTGGGCAGAGGGAGACACACTAACTGTGCAGTCCCTTCTTTATATCCAGTGTCTGGGCCTTGGAGCATCCGCCTGGCCGAATCCGGGAAGACAGGGAGATGATAACCAAATCAAGTGCCACCAGGCTTCCCTTGATGGGCCTGGAACCAAAGAGTGGCAAGTGCCATAAGATGGCCCAAGGGTTGCAGTCCACTCCAGAGCTGCCCCTCTCTTGCTCTCGAGCCATGAAGATCCCCAATGGGTGGCCATACACATATGAGACCTAACTCGTACTAGCCCAGTCTTCCCAAGTGCTCGCCCAGTCTTTCCACCCAGTGAATGAGGAAGAAACTGTGTCTTTGTACAATGTGAGCCCGAGGCAAAGAAACTAGGCTTGCCTTTCTCAGGGGTGGGGGTGGGGAGGAGGAGATGAGGTGGGTCGGGGAGCACTCGGGATGCATGCACACACACATACTCCAGAGGAGTAGAAAAGTATGTCATGAGGAACTGACCCCTGTCATGGAGACTGACCTGTCCTGAGATTGATGCAGCAAGTCATCGAGACCTCGAGAGAGCCTGAAGGTTGGACCGACAGATGAAGAGACCAAGAGGAGAGCCTGTGACAAGAAGACCAAGGACACAGCATTTGCCTGGCATGCATAGGAACCTGGGCTGGGTCCCCAGCTCTACCTGCTGGTTTTGTGAGTCAACTTGACACAGGCTGGAGTTATCACAGAGAAAGGAGCACCTCTAGGAGATGCATCCCACACGGGTCTGGAGGCTCAGTGTTATCAGTGAGATTCAGCTGTGTGGCATTTTCTCAATTAGTGGTCAAGGGGGGAGGGCCCCTTGTGGGTGGTGCCATCCCTGGGCTGGTAGTCTTGGATTCTATAGGAAAGCAAGCTGAGCAAGGCAGAGGAAGCAAGCCAGTAAAGAACATCCCTCCATGGCCTCTGCATCAGCTCCTGCTTCCTGACCTGCTTTGAGTTCCAGTCCTGACTTCCTTTGGTGATGAACAGCAATGTGGAAGTGTAAGCTGAATAAACCCTTTCCTCCCCAGCTTGCTTCTTGGTTATGATGTTTGTGCAGGAATACAAACCCTGACTAAGAGACCAGCACTGCTCAAAGCAATGCTCAAGACTGGAATGGGATAGTGCTGAGCAAGAACTCTGAGACATGGGGAATGCACCCTGAGTTTCCCCATCTGACAACATTGAATGGAGAATGGTCAATAAAACCAAAACTTGATCTTAAGTAAGATGATACATCTTTTCAAGCTCTCACCAGACTGAAGCAAGTGGAAAAGAGAAGAAACAAGTCCCCAGTGTGGGGATGAGAAAGCCCCATGGTCGCAGGGATGAGACCGGGCATGGCCACAGGTGCTGTGGGCAGACAAGTGAACCTAACAGGGTCACAGGAGCTCGATTTACAAAAGTTCATTGTGCTTCTATATAAAAGTGGGCAACAAAACTTGAAATTGAAACTCAAAAACAATGTCCTTTGCCATGGCATTTAAGAAATATTTTAGGATGGAACTTCTAAAATATGTGTTATGTTTGCAGTGCAAACTAGAAATCATCCCAGAGGGAAAACAAAGAAGCTGGAAGGACCAGGGAGATGGCTTAGTTGGTAAAGTGATTGCCTCAAATGCACAAGGACCTGAGTTCAAATCCCAGCACAAACATAAAAATCCAGATGAAGTAGTACATGCTTGCAATCACAGAAGTGGAGAGATGGGAGGCAGACACAGAAGGATCCCTGGGAAGTCGCTGGACATGAGTCAAGCCTATGTGGTCAAGTTCCAGGTAAATGAGAGATCTCATCTCAAACAGAAAGGTGGGCAGCACCTAAGACATAATCCCCGAGATGTCCTCTGACTTCTACACACACACACACACAGGGACACACACACGGGACACACACACACAGGGACACACATGCACATACATAGGGACACACATGCACACACATATACATGCACACACACAGACATGCATGTAAACCACACACACATGCATATACACACATCCACACACACAGGGACACACACACAGGGACACACACATGGGACACACACACACACAGGGACACACACATGGGACACACACACATAGGGACACACATGCACATACATAGGGAAACACATGCACACACATATACATGCATACACACAGACATGCATGTAAACCACACACACATGCATACACACACATCCACAAACACAGGGACACACACTTACACACATGCACACACAGCAACACACATATGCATGTATACACACAGACATACATGTAAACCACACACACACATGTACACACACACACACACACAGAGTAAATAACTGGAGAGAGATGCTGTGTCCCATACATGACAAGATGTGTGAGACCCAGCACATCACGTTACTAACAAGGGTCTGGAGGCTCAGTGTAATCCCACTGATAAACTGGCTTTTCTCTTTTCTTGATCACATTGATTTATTCTATAACCATGCACATGTGTGCATGTGCATGTGCCTCTGCAGGCATCTGAATGCACATGCGTATCTATGCATGCACAGACACACAGATACACATAATTAAAAATAATTCTTTCCTCACAAGATCCAGTGCTGTGAGACTGGTCCCTCTTGAGACCTCCCTCCTGGCCCTCGTCTCTCTCACGTTCCCATATCATCTTCGTTCCATGTGAGTCTTGGCCTCCTCTCCACTTGTGGGGGTGACAGGTTGCATGGGGTCCACTAGAATAATCTTGTTCGACTTTAAGGACTTTGTCTCCAAGCACATTCATATTCTGAGATGCTGGGCAGGCACTAGGACTTCCACACAAGAATCGGGTGTTGTAGAGATTTAAGATATTTACATTTTAAATTTATGTGCTTTACGGTGTGCTGTCTCTGCCTTGGTCTGGAGGACTCTTTGGGTTTGCTTCTTAGAAGATAGCTCTCAGATCATCGTGGTCATCTGCTTAGCTACAGAAACTCCCACCATGTGGGGTCTGCCTCAATCAAGTATGATGTACACAGCTCTCCATGACCATCCTCTGAAGTGAAAGTTTCTGGATATGCCAGGTGATACAGACTTCCACGGTGTTTTGCTGAGGCAGGACCTATGGGAGGACATGTGATGTTCGGAGGGAGCATAAATAGGACTTGATGGACAATGATGACATGCTCGCACGGCTAGGTTTGCACAGCTAGCTAGCTTCATAGGTCTTGCACCTTCACCTTCGCTGATCTTCACTCCATTGAGAGAGGCACGGCAGAGAACTTCTCCTGGTGTCTCATCTGGTCCTGGTGGCCGCTGCTGAGCTCGTGCCAATTTGGTGGTGGAGGACTGGTGGTTTCTGCCTGATCATGCCACTGCTTCTGATTCATGTTTGGTGACACTACTAAACTGAACCACTGGTATCCTGACAACAGAGATGGGAAATCTCCCCGAAGAACTACTTCTAACGGGCCCACATCCCCTCGTCCTATTTGCCATCTTTCTCCCCTACCTTTAGACGGTGGGCTAGGAGAGGGGTCGGTCAACACATTTGAGAACCCTTATTAAAAGTAGGTTTTCGAAAATCTAAGCCTGCAATCCCCCTTACCCTGTTTTCCTGCTACTTCTTCTCGCTTTGATTTGGGTGTACTGACTAACGTACGTCAGGTTCACAGAAGCTAGAGTGATTTGGGAAGAGATAATCTGACTTGAAAGTGTCCCCACTGGATGGGTCTCTTGGCATTTTCTAGACTGACGGTTGATGGGGATGGACCCATACCGTTGAGGGTGGTGCCACCCCCGAGCAGGTGATCCTGGATGGGAGCCTGAGCAAACCATAGGGAGCCAGCCAATATGCGGAACTCTTCAGGCCTTGGCTTGAGTTCCCGCCCTTACCTTTCTCAGTGGTGCGCTGTGGTGTAGAGGTATAAGCTGCAAGAAACCATTTCCTCCCTAAATGGCATTAGTCATGGTGTTTTATCCCAGAGTCTTAGACACTCTTCTATTGCTATGAAGAGAAACCATGACCCAGGCAACTCTTATAAAAGAAAACATTTAATTGGGGGTTTGCTCATAGTTTCAGAGGCTTAGTCCATTATTATCATGGCAGGGAGTATGGCATTGGAGCAGATTAAGAGCTACATGTTAATGCACAGGCCAAGAAGAAGAGAATTTGGCTTAGCATGGGCTTTTGAAATCTCAAAACCCACCCCCAGAGGCACACTTCCTCCAACAAAGCCACGCCTACCCCAACAAGGCCACACCTCCAAACAAAGCCACTCCCACTCCAAGGCCACACCCACCCCACAAGGCCACACCTCCAAACAAGGCCACACCCACTCCAAGGCCATGCCCACTCCAACAGGGCCACATCTCCTGTAATCCTATCAAAGACTTTCATTCACTCACTATTGTCTCCCCATTCAACTTCATGAGCCTAGCTTACTTGACAGGCTCCAAATCAGCAAGATATCCACCCGGCTCAAAAACCAAGGTAGGTGGTACCTGAAGACCAACACTTGAGTTGACCTCTGACCTCCACACGCACATGTTTCTGCATTGACACATATGTGTGTCCATCAGTCCTAGTCATGCCTTATGCCTTTCTTATCCGTACTTCTGAAACAATCCTCTTTACTTCCACGTCTTCTTAAAGTCTAAATTCTGCATATGGAGAAACACACGGGATATCCTCTGGTCCTGAACATGGGCCTCTCTGCACTGATGTTGAGCCACGCTTGAGCTCTCTGTGATCCTGAGAGGCTCAGCTGAGGATGAAGGCTGAAGGGGGACTGTGGAGAGCTCTCAAGCTATTTCTCAAGCTCTTGAGATGTTCAATAATGCCCCAAAGTTGTTCTTGTGCCCACGTTGAGGATGGAGTAACCCCTGTAAGTGACACTTAGTCCCAACCTAGCCCTTAAATGTCTGCCTACAAACATCCAGCTGAGCCCAGTATCTCTTACTGAGCTTCCTACCTCGGCCAGCCTCCCCCCAAGAGAGCCCTGTTCTTTGAGCATCTCAGGAAACAAGTACATTTGAGGGTCTCTTTCCAGGCAGTGAGAGCCTGAGAGGCAAGGGCAGTATTTGATTCATTTACATAACCCCATGAGGATGTGCCCTCCCACACTAGTCTTCCCGCCCATTCCAGCACATTCCAGCACATTCCAACCCATTCCAGCTCATCCCTGTGTCTCCTGCCTTGTGCATGCCACAGTAACAATACATCCCAGCCCCTCCATTGGTCCACAGATCTACAAAAGCCAGACTTCATCTTTTCTCATTTGTTGCCATGTCCCAAATACCTAACAAGTCCTGGCATATGGTAGATGCCCCGTAAAATGTTAGTTAGAAGAATAAATTGGGCTGTAAACGCTTATGGGGAGCCTTGGCCTACTGGAAAGCTACAGCGCAGAACGATCCACTCAGCTTCCTATAATTGCAGCAGTGGGGTTGACAGTTGCTTCAGGACCACTTCAGTGCCCAGGGCTGGACACTTGGACTCTTGCCCCTACCTCCAACAGAGCAACTCATTTCTGTGGGCTTGGTACATTCATGTTTCCAAGAAAAGTTGTTATAAAGCAAATGATATCACTCATTCTGTCTGACATTCATTCTGTTTACAGAGCCCATGCTATGGCATCTGACATTCATTCTGTTTACAGAGCCCATGCTATGGCATCCTTCCTGGCAGCGTAGTCTTCGGTAAGCAAATGTAGTCTGTAAATATATCCATTATCCCCTGCTAACAAAGGTCTGGCAGCTGGAGAGATGGCTGGGTTAGTACAGTGTCATTGGGCAAGCACCTGAGCTTGGAGCCCCAGCACTCATGTGAAAAGCCAGGTGTGTTTACACACATCTGTGGTCCCAGAACCAGGAAAATGGAGGCAAAAGGACCTCCGGGGTCACTGGTCAACTGGCCTAGTCAAACTGATGAGCAACATATTTGATGAGAGTCTGTCTTTGAAAACTAAGATGGGAAGTCATTGGAAAAGACACCAGCGTTGACCTCTGGCCTCCACATACATGAATATGCATGCACATGTACACAGAGAGAGGGGGAGGGAAAGGGAGAAGAAGATGGAGGGAAGGTGAGAGAGAGAGAGAGAGAGAGAGAGAGAGAGAGAGAGAGAGAGAGAGAGGGAGGGATCCACACACTAATAGATATATTGATTACACAGTNAGAGAGAGAGAGAGAGAGAGAGAGAGAGAGAGAGAGAGAGAGAGAGAGAGAGATCCACACACTAATAGATATATTGATTACACAGTGGTCTATGGGCAACAGAAGATTGGACCAGAGAACGTCTTTTTTTTTATTTTCTCCTTTTCCTGGGAAGTTTCTTCTCTGCTACCACCATCAGGGGCCACATGGATTGAGTGGGTGGCTGCCCAGAATAGAAGGCCAAGGAAGAAAGAAAGTGGGAACAAGAGGTGGCCAAAGACGGGAGAAGCATGACTTCCAGAAGAAGACAGAGCACTCTGACGGTTCTGGCAATGGTCAAAGTGCCGCCAAGTGATGGTGAATCATGACGTCACAAACATTGAGAGGAGGAACAGGAGGTCAAGGCCAGCCTCTGCTACATAGCAAGATTTAGCCCAGCCTGGAATCTATGAGACCTTGTCTCAAAAACACTAAATTAATAAATAAAACAAAGCAATTAACTAATACCCCGCGTGTACAGTCACCGTGTATCCTCCACCCTACTCAGCCAGGAGGACTTTGAACTGTGGCCATTTTCATCCTGATCTCTCTGGATGGCACTCCAAACTCTGGGGCACGAAGGGGCATCAGACTAGAGTCACCGTCATATTCTCCCGAATTTTCTCTCCAACCTGGGTCTTCTCAGTGGAGAGAAGCTCATTGCACGTGAGACAAAAGAGCACTGAGCGGCAGAATACAGAACAAGACTGTACGCTTGACTCCTGGGTGCTAACCTTTGCAAACAGGGAACCAGGGACAGGACAGATTCTGCCCTCTGAGAGGAACCGAGCATAAAGAAGGGTTCCTGTCCAAGGTGGCTTCAGCTCTGTGAAGAGTCCATGGTTTATTGCTGGATCACATTGCTCAGGGGGGGTGGTCTTTTAGATCCACAGAATGAGAGGGAATCATGGTAGCCAGAGGCACCAGAGCCCTGTTGGAAAGAGCATCAGTACAGAGCTACTCCGGAGCCTTCCTGAGATCGGCTCTCACTTGAGAAGTTAATGCAGTCTCTTCCATCCCACCTACAGGAGCCCTGCAGCAGCTGGTCCACCCTTAGCTAGCTAGTGCTGAAGAGGTAGCCTGGGACAAGTTTGAACAGCTCTGGTTTAGGAAGTAAAACCCTGTATCCCTGGAGCCTTGAAGGTCACACAAGAGAGTGATTTGTTCCCTGCCTGCAGAGATGCCCGTCTGACACCCAAAGGCTACTGCATGCTGAGCCCCCAACTCTCCTGCTGCACAGTAAGCATTGTCTCTTGTAAGAACCCCACTGCTCTTGGTCCACACTTCTAAGTGAAGTCATCTTCATAGGACTGATGAATACAGGGCACGCTGAGCCCACAGGCTTCCGAGCCAAGACTCTCCAGTTCTAACACTTCCTGGCTTGTGATTTCTCAACCTTCCTTTTACCAAAAAGTAAAATTAGAGCATTCTCTTATCTCCCATTCCTCTGGCTTCCAGGACCACCCAGAACCCTTTGGGATAAAGCAAACCCTTCCACACTAAAGTAAGATGGGCATGGAGGCTCACAGAGAGAGCCCTCAAGGAAACACCAGGCAATCATCTCTGCTTGCACAAGACACAACTTTGTTCTTTCAGGCATACAGCATTAGAGCCCCGTGATTAAACTGACCTATTGGCTGAAAGCAAGGGCAAGCATTTTTGTGATGCCTGAGACCCAAGGTTGAGTGGCAATGAATGGGGGCCCTTCATCATAACCCCAAACTTTTGAATTCCCATCTGAACCTCGTCCCAGGAAGAATGAGTCTCCACTATTCCAGAACAACTGCCCTAGATTCAGAGAGCATGGTGTCAGCTGTGAACCCTCACCTCAACCGTGGCCAGGAGCAGGGTGAAAGAGGTGGCACCGCAGAGGAAGAAGGGTCCTCCATGCTATAGAAGACTGCCTTCATCTCCATGTTTTCTGTGTCTCTTTCGTGAAATCTCAGCGCCAACAGGCAGCACTGGTTCCTTCCTCTGTTGTACTGGGACAGTGCATGGGAGCAGAGCTACTCAGCCAGCAAAGGGCGGCTTTCCAGTGACTTTTACGGTCCCGTGTGGAAGAGCTATAAAGAAAACAAGACATAAAATACCTCCCTGTTGTGATCTGTGGTTTATAGGAAGCCCCATCACAGTTTTTAAGCAGCTGGCTATCTAAATGTGCTGCCCCTGGGGGCTTGTATCCAAGGTGCCAAGAAGAGCTGGAGAGGCAGGCAAGGAAGAGAAAGGCCTGAGGATCGATGTGCCCCTTCCTGTTCCCAGGACAGGCTGTGTGTGGTGTGTGCTGAGGAATGTCCCCAGGATGAGCAATTCTACTCCCAGGTGTTACCTTCTTGTCATAGCTCAAGTTCTACTGCAAGGTCCACATATGAGTGATGATAAACCCCTACAGACAGAAATGAGGGGAGAGACCATGGCATGGGGCCATGCTGCACATGTCCCACTTTACCTCACCTTGACCTCACCCTGACCTCCTCTTCCCTGTCTGTAGGGAAGGCTCTGATGCTAAGGTCCTGTTCCCCAATTGGTTCTTGTTCTGTTAGTAGAGAAGCCATGGGCCAATTGCTAGGCAGAAGGAATAGGTGGAACTTCTGGGTCCCTGGAGGCAGCAGACAGACACAAGGAGAGGAGAGGAGAGTTTGCCACGCTTCCAAGAGAGAAAAGCCAAGCAGCCATGTGAGATCTCTGATGGAGCAGTGGCCTGTGGCCCCTCCTACAGGTGAGAGGTCAGAAGGTTTTAGCTGGGATTATAGTAACTGGACAACTCAAGCTCAATGCAGATGTGGAGATAAGAATACTGAGAAAGGCATGCTTCTCCAGGCAGAAGGCAAGTTGAAATTTAACAATTGTGTGTCTGTGTTTCTTATCTGTGGATTCAAGGGAAGCTGGGTGGGGGGCTGGTAGTGTGGTCCATTTCTGGAGCTTAGGCAAGATAGCAAAACTACACACAGTCCCTGTCTCACTCCTCTCCTGACACCTGTCCCCTCCATCCTAGATCCTCCAGGCAGCCATCACTGTTCTATTTGCTGCTGCTTGGTTATGGGTTTTTAAATTTTAATAGTCTCATGTGTGGTGTGTGTCTGTGCGCAGTGTGAGTCTCTCTGTGTGCACCAGCTTTACATGTTTTCGTGCACACTCACGCTCGCCTCACTGTGACGTGCATGTGAAGGCCAGAGGACTATTTGGGGATGTCTTTTCTCTTCTTCCACCATTTGAGTCCCCCAGGTAAAACTTAAGGCATCCGGCTCAGCAGCAAGCATCCATACCTGCTGAGCTGTCTCACCAACCTTGCCTACATTTTGATAAATAGGGATGTACATCATTATAAACTTTACTAGTGTGTGGTTCAAACAGTTAAGCTACCTTCAGGTGATTGTTTAATCATTGTTTATATTAATTTGCTATATTAAATTAAGTGTAATTTAATGTCAATTTGATTCAATTGAAATAAATGTATTGTTTCAAAACATATTAAATAGCGAGCTATTAGATTATATATGTTAAAGATTTATTTCTTCATTATTTCAGGAGTATGTATGTGTGTGCCTGAGCATATTGTGTGCACTACAACCATGCAAGTGTTCTTGGAGGCCAGAAGAGGTTGTCATATCCCTGGAACTGGAGTTACAGTCAGCTCCACACCACCTGCTGTGGGTGATAAGAGATGAACCTGGGTCCTCTGCCAAGAACAGCCAGGGCTCTTAACCACTGAGCCGTCTTTCCAGCCCCTAGACCATAATTCTCTATTTCTCACAATTGCAGCCTCAGTCACGTTGCAGAGGCAATATGGAGATGTCCACACATTCAGCTGGCATCCCAGTGTAAGCACCTCATGTGACTTCACAGCAGAGGCCAGCCAGGGGACAGACTCTGGCATGCTCTGCAGTACACACACTGGGGTGTCTGTGTACATGTTCACGCAGCTCTGTGCTTGTGTGTCTCTCTGGGTGTGGGTTTGTGTGCATGCGGGCCAGTGAATGTGTGTCTGTGCACAGAGGTGCCTTGCACATGTTTGTGGCACATCTCTGTGTGTATGCATGCGTCTCTGAATCTATGTCTCTGAGTGTGAGTTGTTGCTTGGGTCCACATACAAGGCTGTCTGCGGGCACACAAGTCTTATGTGCATCTGTGATGTATCTATGTGCCTCTGCCCACGTGAGTCTCTGTGTGTCTCTTGCATCTGAAAATGAGTGTATTTCAAAACGCACAATTGTGCATGTACACAATTTCATCACACACTCACCTTCATCCCTACCCTAAGGCAGATCCATGTTCCTCACCACAAAAACCCTCCTGGCATCTGGGCACACTTGCTCCGTCTGCCCCCTTAGAGGTCACCATGTCCTTGCTCCCCTGCCTGTTCTCAGCACAGCCAGGCTGGCAAAACACTTCTGTGGCACAGGGTCATACCAGATCTGCTGAGTTGATGATTTGGGGGGCACGTGATAGACCCTTCAAGGGCCAGGATGGAATGAAGTGAAGGCGGTGCTCAGGATGACAAGGGTAGACACTTGCTCTCTGAACCTCAGGCTGGACCCTCAAGCTTTCCCAACTCCACTCAGTCCATTCCCTCACCTTCCATGTTCTCATCCACTTCACGGACAATCCAGACCAAGACAAGAGTGACATCGCACAGCCAGGGAACATTTTCCCAAGTTCAGCTTCCAGAAATACAAGATTATCATGATGTTCAAGTGGCCTGACTGTGGAGAACCTCTAAGCTTCCTATAAGAGACTAGGAATAGGGAAGGTGGGGAACACAGCAGATAGCTGGCCATGTGTCAGGCTACATAGTCGGGGACCCCATATCTCCATACTCTATTAGGGGATCTACTTTTTCAAAGGCATGCATGAGGTTCACATCGAAGCTGTGGCACTTGAATCATGTGACACCTAACTTTTCTCTTTCTGAAAAAGAACACTGGCCTTGCATTTGGACCTGGAACAGAACCTGAGCTAATGGCCTTGGCCTAGAGCTGACCAAACTCTCTCCTCCCTTTTCCATCCTACCTCAGACTCACGCCCCATTGCCAGGCTGCCTCAGCAGAGAGCTCACAGCTTCTCTCTGTGGCTGGTGAACTAGATAATGAGCGGTCTTGACGGGAGAGTCGTTTTCAAATCCTCACAGCTGTCTATGGCCATGGCAGCAACACCTCCCAGATCCCTCCTTCCACATCCTTTCTGGTGCTAGTTTCCAAAGAAAATGAAAACCACTAACCCCTCCAGGACCCACACAGTCCCAGAAGAATCACAGAGGGGAGAGGCAAGCAAAAGCCATCCCTTGAGCCACACCCAAACCTCCTATAGCCTCCAGTGAGACCCTAATGCTGAAATGCACAGCAATCACCAGAGGTGATGCTGGTCTCCAGGGTAGGACAGTGCAGTGTGGGTCTATCAGGGAAAGAGAATGGTCAATGAGCCGGTTGGTGTTTGTTTCTGATTTGTCACAACCAAGATTCACCTAGGAAGAAAAAAAATCTCAGTTGAAGAATTGCCCAGACAGACTGGCCTGTGACCATGTCTGTGAGAGATTGTCTTGACTGATGGATGTGGGAAGGGCCAGCCCACTGTGGGCAGCACCATCCCTAGGCAGGCAGTCCTGAACTGTATGAGAAACCTTGCCGGGCATGATCCAGGGAGTGAGCCAACAAGCAGCATTCCTCAATGGTTTCTGCTTGAGTCCCTGCCCTGATTGGCCTCAGTGGTGGACTTGTGACACAGAAGTACTATCTGGCACAAAGCCTTCTCTCCTCTGAGCTGCTTTTGATCATGATGTTTATCGTAGCAATAGAAAACAGACTACTACAGTGGTGTCACCCCCAACTCCATCTGCAGATGTCTCAGTCAGCCTCAGGTGCCCTAACACCCCCACCCCCTAGATAGACAACAGCCTCTTTGTTCCCAAAAGCAGACTGTTGCCTGTTCTGCTCTCCTCCAATCTACAGACCACAGCTCCCTGCCCTCCCACCCGCCATGGTACCTGATCCCAGAAGCTTTTTCATGTGAGGACTAAGATGGTGTTTTTGCTGCCTGTCCATCCATCCTCACCCTGTGCATGAGGAGCAGAAGGTCCTGATGATGCCGAGCTGAGCAAATTCGAGAACTAACGATAACTCGCTGACACTGGATTGAATGAGACCCCCTGACTAGTTAGCGGGTGCCCCACTCTCCCTCCACCCACAGCTCTGTACCCTTCTCATCATTTTTAGGAAGAGCTTTTTCACAGTGTGGGAATTTCCTGAGTCTGCAGAAAACTTGCTCCTTCGCAGGACACTGGCAGCATCCAGGGACTGTGTGGCCATATGAGACTGTTCTTCATGTGAAGCCAAATCATTAAAAACGTTAAGACCCAACACTGGGAAAGTTCAAGAAAGACATAACTGTGTCATTCCGTTTGTCCAATTGAAAGGTTACCACCCTCTTAAAAGGGTTCTGACAACATTTCCCCCGTTTTAACGTTATCATCTTGCCTTTTCAGAGAAGGGTTTCCATTTATCAGGGGTGACTGAGCACTTCCAAAATCAGAGATTACCGACTTTGACCTTTCCTTTATCAGCAGGTGATAAAACGTCAAATGGGCAGATGACAGAAATGTAATTTGAGGGTCAGGAAATTTACGAGGGTGTGGTTCATGAGGGGATGGCTGCAGCATGAGGGGGAGAGGAATAGCAAAAAGGAGAGATGTAAAAGTGGCTGCCTCCTGGAAACTCCATCTTCACCAATGAAGATGCCAAACCCCACCGTGGTGCAGAGCAGGGAGGCAGGGTGGGGAAGGGGAACGGGCACAAAGATGCCGGAGTGCAAACCCCACTGCAGCTGCAGGCTGCGGCTGTGCAGAGTGGACAACAGGTGCATATCCACTCCTCCTCCTCCTCCTCCTCCTCCTCCTCCTCCTCCTCCTCCTCTCCTTCTTCTTCTTCTTTTTGGTCTTTTGAGACAGGGTTTCTCTGTATAGCCCTGGCTGTCCTGGAACTCACTCTGTAGACCAGGCTGACCTCGAACTCAGAAATCCGCCTGCCTCTGCCTCCCGAGTGCTGGGATTAAAGGCGTGTGCCACCACGCCCGGCTGCTCCTTTTCTTGTTACTCTGACAAATACAACTTTAAGAAGGGCTTCATATTTGTTACTTTCTGTGGTTGTGATAAGGCACTATGATCACAACAACCTGTACAAGAAAGAGTTTACGATCCCAGAGCATTAGCTGCCATGACAGCAGAGTGACAGGCAACCGCGGGAGTTTGTAGCATCAGCTGCTCACATCTCCAGCCACAAGCAGGAGGCAGAGAGTTGATTTAAATATTTCAAATCAACAGCTGGAGATACAGCACAGTGCTTGTGTGAGTGAGCCCCTGATTCAATCCCCAGAACAGTAAAAATAACCAACAGACCATTGGAGGAAGGAACCTGTTGCTCTCCCCTCTAAATCTTGTTGGTATGGACAGGATCACCACCATGCTGGATTTACTTAGCCATAGTCTTTCTCTCCCCACTGTATTAGCTCTATTGTCGTCTGGGAACTGCCCAAGGCCTCATGGATACAGTACAGGACCAGCCTTTGATTCCTTAAGGTAACCGAGAAGAAGTTTATGGAGAAAGAGTTAGGACAGACACCTTAGTGAAATATATAATTGATTCAACAAGCAAGGAAACAAATCTTACTGCATGCACATGCCCGGTGGCTGGGGGATGCTGCCTGGGTGCTTCTTCAGTCAGAGGAAATAGCAGGCCAAGCCCAGTGCTCATGAGGTTTCCTCTGTTATGACTTGAATGTGAAATGGTCCCTACACACTGGATGTGTGATTCCCGAGTTGGTGGCTCTGTTTAGAGAGGTGGTGGAAACGTCAAGAGAACAGGCTGAGCTGGAGGAACTGTCTTTGAAGGGCTTGCCTTGGTGACTTGTCATCCTCTGCTTCCAATCCACACTGAGATGAACTGTATTCTCCCTCTTCCAGATGCTCTGTGTTCCTCCTCTTCCATGTGCTCCCATGATCCTCCTCCTCCACGTGCTCCCATGCCCCTCCTCTTCCACATGCTCCCATGATCCTCCTCTTCCATGTGTTCCCATGCTCCTCCTCTTCCACATGCTCTTGCCACTCTGATGATACACACACACACACACACACACACACACACACACACACACACTTGCTTACAGGCTGTGGTCCACCTCGTCCAACAGTAGCCATCAATGAAGAGCATGAGGCTGAATGTCTCAGCTGTTCCTCCGTATCTGCCGGAATCCTCAAGTAGACTCTAATGCCCATGAAGGACGGACTCAGAAGTGATCGGGCAAGCGAGCGAAGAGAGCAAGCGTCTTTCCTCCATGTCCTTACATAAACTGTCCGCAGAAGCGGTTGTCCAGAATTACGGTGTGTCTTCCCACCTCAAAAGATTCTGATTAAAGGTGGGTCTTGCTACTTCAAACGATTTAACTAAGAAAAATCCCCCACAGGTGGAAAAATCCCCCACAGGTGGAAAATCCCCCACAGGTGGAAAAAACCCCCACAGGTGGAAAATTCCCCCACAGGTGGGCACAGCTGCTTGGGCTTTAGTTGACTCCAGATGTAGTCAAGGTGACAGCTAAGAAAAGCCATCACACCTTGCTTAGACTGGTTTGTCACAATGACAGAAAGGTGAGGAACACACCTCAGAAACCACATGTTAGCATTCTGTCTAAACTCCTTCCCCACAGTTACCTGGTGACAGCCAGGTAGGCCTGAACCACTATAAAAGGGGCTGCTTGGCCCCTCCTCCCTCTCTTACTCTTGCTTCATTCTTGATTCTCTCTCTTGCTCTCCCCTTCCCCATTCCCTTCCCTAACCCCCTCTCTCCACGTGCTCATGGCCATGGCCTGGCCTCTACTTCTCTACTCTCTCCCTCTCTCTGCCTCTCTCTGCCTCTACTACCCTCTTAACTCCTGCCCACCCCCCCCCATAAACTCTCTTCTATACTATACCATCTTGTGGCTGCTCCCTCGGGGGAAGGGATGGCTCAGCATGGGCCCGCTATGACACCCCCTCCACCCATACCTCACCACACCCCCATAGAACATAGCTCCTTATACCTCTTTATCTTTTTCTAAAAACATTACCATGAGCCAAAGCATGCTTCTACTCTGGGCTGGGCTTTGCGCATCTCAGTCACAGATGCACTCTGAGCTCTGGAATCCGTCCTCCAGAACGGAAAGCCCGATCCCTCACTCCACACAGAAACCCATCTGAGGGGAATCGGAGGGAATTCCCCTGCCACCTGCACATTACAAACCTTGGAGCCAACGAGCTACATCTTTGTGTGCAGCAAATCGTCGGAATCCACGTTCTTCTATGAAGTGACATTCAAAATATTTGGAGTGGTGTGGGTAACTAGGTCTTTTGTTTGTCACAAAGAAACCCAGGCAGACCTCAGGATGGGACTCATTGTCTGTTTCAAGCAGGTGATGTGAACACAAAGAAAGGATCATAACAGAACCAACACAGTTTAATAAAGAGGAGACATCTTGTACAGTTCTAGAGTCAGGCTGCCTGTGAGTGTTTGGCACAACACTAGCATGTCCCGGCGTGTCTTGCGCTATTTAGCCAGTGACATATCAAGAGAACCAGTTCAGAATTATATGTCCATTACTGCTTCTTTCTTGGGCTGCCTTATGGTCCATCCCACAGCACCAGGAATGGGCGGAGTTAACAACTCTTAGTGGATGAATCCTAAGCAATGTCTCAGCCCGCATGTGTGCACATAAGCCTTTATGTGCATACGTGGCGAGATCTGCACACTTAACTCCTAGATATGAACGTACTCAAAGGTTCATGCATCTCAGATCTTTAGAGATCTCCACAAGTTTTCCCTCCCCTCGGAATGGGTCTTCCTACTTTACAATGCCATTGTAAAAACCACTTCCATAGAACTTCATATAAGGGAGACCTGGATGCAGAACGAAGTCACGGTCAGAGCCATGTATTCACCACCAACTGCTAATTCTCCTCCTGCAATTATGAGTCCTATATCCTCAGACAGCAGCCTGAGGGCCTTGGGAGTATCAGCCTCTTCCTTCCTCTTGCCACGATTCCCAGGTGTGTCAGCCTATTGCAGGAGCTGCCATGGCCCGCTCTCCACTGTCCTCAAACCAATTGGCATGCTCTAAGGACAAATTGGAGCAAACACTGTTATAGTGTCGAGTTGTCCTCTTCAAGGTGGCTGGCAGCTCCTCGGCATCTCTCAAGCTTGGAATTTGTTTATCATAGCAGTCAGGGAGAAGAGACAACACAGAGGGCATGGACAGAGGGTGCACACCATGTCAGTGTGAGACCTCTGCCCAGCTCCAAAGGCCACTTCCATCATCTGCTCCATACAGGATGTGTCACAGGGACCCCGATCCATAGTCTGTCATCCCCCTGCCCAGGTCAGAGTTGATAAGCCATGGAGTCTGTTTTTGGGGGTTTTGTTCGTTTGTTTCGGTTTTGGGTTTTGTTTGTTTTGTTTGTCTGTTTGTTTGTTTGTTTGTTTTGGTTTTTGGTTTTTGGATTTTCAAGACAGGGTTTCTCTGTATAGCCCTGGCTGTCCTGGAACTCACTCTGTAGACCAGGCTGGCCTCGAACTCAGAAATTCGCCTTCCTCTGCCTCCCAAGTGCTGGGATTAAAGGTGTGCGCCACCATCGCCCACCCTGCTGAGCCATGGAGTCTGAATGTTGAACCTGGGAGCTGCAAACCCCACTCTGCAGAGCAGGAGAGGAAGCCCCAAAGGATGAGTCCTCTGTCCACCGTCAGATCTGGACATAGACCAGACACTACCTTATTAGATGGAGATACAAGTGCTTTTAAACACACAAGCCAGGAAGCCAGTGGGGTCTGGTGAGGCCTTTGTTCCCAGCAGGGTGTGGTCCCAAGGTCCTGTTGCTTCCCTTTCTTTCTCCCAAAGTGAGAATAAAAGAGCCCAGGAAACAGCAATGCAAAGAAATACACCCAGTGCAAGGATGGCTCTCAGACATTCCTTGACTGTAATAGAGTAAAACTGATTGGTTGCTTGCAAGAAGCGTTACCCTGGACCGTGATCCCTTGTTCCAGAGTGGGTAGCACGGAGAGTGGACATACGGGAACTCGGCTGTCTGCCCAATTTTACTATAAACTTGAAGTGTTTCTTTAAAGTGTTCTAATAGAAGCCACGAGATTGGCCTCCCAGAACCCAAGATATTTAGCCCCAGCCTTGACTCCACAGCCTCTAGCCTGGTGGAACATGCAACATCATCCCACCTGACAGGAACCTCCTGGGACCAGGCATGATGCAACCATTCATAATATGTGTCTGCTGCTCACATATTATTGAACAAGGGACTCAATCTAAAAACCTCTTCCATCCAAAGTCTAGAGTTGGCAGATAAGGCCTTGGAGGTCCTAGAAAAGAAGAGAAGAGGGGAAGGGAGGGGAGAGGAGGGGAGAGGAGAGGAGGGGAG
>NC_034595.1:103590074-103614927 GCF_900095145.1 Mus pahari | reverse complement strand
GGGGAGGGGAGGGGAAAGACACAGTCAGAGCCCCAGCAACACCAGGAGCTGAAAGCACTCCTTCCACCACAGGACTTCCCATGTCCATCCTCACTGACTGGCTCGCCCAGCCCTGGCTCTGGGCAGTGAGCCAACTACAGCCCTCTGCCCTCCTGAAACTCACAGCCCTGCAGAGGGACACAGAGGCACTCAACTCCAGAATGCTCAACCTAACTGTGGGTGGAATGTTCTCCAAAGCAAATGGACTGCAGGTGTGATGAGAGGAACTTGGACTGCAACGAAGGTAGCAGCCAGCAAGGCTGGGGAGCCTAGCCAGGAGTGATGGGGAAACAGGCCCAGAAAGAAGCCTGGGGCCCACACCAACATGAAGGGTGTGTTAGGGATGGTGTAGTAGAGGACAAAGTCCATGGAGTGCCATAGTTTACAAGATGGTAGAGTGGGGCTCTTAGAGATTCAAAGCAAGATGGGGGTATACGCAGAAGTCAAGAAGGCTCTGGTTAACCAGACACTGGAGAACCTAAGTGAGGAGCTGGCCCTACGCAATAAAATCAATAGCATAGGCATTGCCAGGGCCTGAAGGGAGCTCTGCAGTGTGTGTCTTCATTGAGCAGAGCATGTTTGTATGAAAAATGTGATCCAGGATGGGGCTCTAGACCACAAGATCTCAGTTTCAAAGGAGCTAGAGATGGTGGTCGATCACCCAGGGACTTAGCCAGGCCTCTGTTACTGAGTCTCAGGGGATGCTCTGGGTACCAAGGCCTGGCAATTATCTCTGGCTGTGATCATGTCACAAGCCCAGGCTGGAGAAGTCAGTCCCCTGCCCCTCCCTGACGAGGGGACTCTCTAGAACTTTCCACACTCTGCCACATTCCATCAGCTGATTTTGAAGCCCTGTGGGTGCGTTACCACCCATGAGGGTGATCCAGGGACCCCTGAACTTATAGCTGATGTGAAAAACAGGATGACATTAAACACTGCTCCCCAACTTGCCGGTGTAGAAGACGACATGAAGTCCAAACTTGGGAAGCTGCTGGATTCTCGTCATCCCAGAGAAGCAAATAGGGTCACAGTGACTTCAGGTGGGGACGTGATAAATTTGCAGTATCTATAGAACATTCTAGAAAGATGGCTAGGAAGGGATGATGAGCCATTCCTTCACCCTCTGAAAGTCATGGAAAGACAGACATGGGAACTCTAACCCATACTACATACAGTATGTGTTAACAGACAAGCAGATAGCTCAGGGTATGCGCACATCAATGAGGACAGGGAGGGTGGGTCCAGGAAGACAGAGCAGTAGGCAGGGTTAGGTGCTATGGCGTCATCTGAGCTCAGAACAGTACAAGGTGAGAAAGATAAAAGGCCCACAGCATACAGGAAGGTCTAGAGCCAAAGAGAGTCTGGGGTGCTCTGAAGAAGGGGTACCAGTGTTCCAGGTCCTGGAAACAAGTATTCCTGAAAAGGATAGGCCAGCCTCAGGTTAGGATTTTGGGGGTGAAAACTGTAGGGTATGCTTTTGGGGTGCAAGCTGCGGTCTGTTTAAATCAGTCAGCTCGGACATTGTGGTAAGAAAGCAGTCACTAAATTGCATAATCAAGTGGACACGGTTGTGTGTCAATAAAACTTTATTTACAAAAGCAGACATGGGACCATGGCTAGCCTAAGGACCATGGGCTTTCAACCCCGGGCTAAGTTGCAAAGCCACTGAGCAGCTTCACTGGGACCAGGGTCCCTGTGATGTCTTCTCTACTAGTTCTCAGTGTCTTCCCCAGAGACAATGGAATGAAGCATTACCCCCAAGGTCACAAGTCCTTAGGCACCTGCGTCTGCTCCCTCATCTGTGTGCCTGGGACCCAATGCTTGAGCAAGTTTGTGGAAGAGCAAATCTCTCTATCCCCCCCCCCCTTTTTGGAACTCTGCATTTATGTGTGATGGTTTTTTAGCCAGGGTTGCTATTGCTGTGACAAAACACCCCCAACCGAAGAACTTGGGGAGGAAAGGGTTAAACTTTCATATCATAATCCGTCATTAAAGGATGTCAGGACAGGAACTCAACCCAGGCAGGAACCTGAAGGCAGGAAGTGATGCAGAGGTCACAGAGGGGTGCTGTACTGGCTGACTCTTATAGAACCCAGGGCCTCCAGCCCAATGGTATTCCTACCCACAGACCTTTCCCCATTAATCACCAATAAGAAGATGCTCTACAAGGCTGCCCACAGCCTGATCTTACGCAGGCATTTTCTCAGTTGAGGCTCCCTCCTCTCAGATGACTCTAGCTTGTGCCAAGTTGACATAAAACCAGCCAGCACCGATTACTGCCTGGCGTTGACCTGCGCAGTTTACCTTGAGTGTGGGCACAGTGTGAACCTGTCAGGATTTTTCTGGGCCTTGGTTGTCACCTGAAAACTTTTCTGCTTGAAGCTGTCACTGGGGGCCCAGGTAGGAGGAGAGGATATGCAAACGCAGCCCAGAATTCACACAGTAAGGGTTTGGTGGTGTGATGCAGGCACCAGGTTCTCTCTGTAGCTCCCCCGATAGGAGGGGTTTGGAAGCACAGAAGCCTGTTTAACATGGGAACAGGGAGATCTGACGCTAAGGGTCGGTGCTGGGGTTGGTGTGAACAGGCTCACATCTGGGGCTGGGCAGAGGTTCAGAGCCCTGTGGCTGCTCTCCCAGAGGACTCACTTCTGCCCAGCGCCCCATGGTAACTCAGAACCATCTGCAAGTCCAGTTCCAGGAGATCTGCTGCCCTCTCCTGGCCTCTGTGGGAACTGTACACATGGTTCATAGATATCCATGAGGGCAAAACACCCATACACATAAATGAAAAATAAATAAATCCTTTTTTTAATTGATCCTATGTCTATGTGCAAGCCACTAAAGAAAATGTGTCCTCTGAGAGGGAACTGAAGACGGAGATCCCTGGACACATCACTGGGGGGCTTCTTCCTGCAAAAATGTCAAATACCCAGATTCCTCACACTCTGTTCATCCGTCAGCAAAGATGCATCCACCTAGGACCTAGTCCTGAGGGCGAAGGGGGCAAGATAAACCCTGTCCCTAACTTAAGCAAGGTTGTCCAGGAAACAACCACCTAAATAAAGCCAGACCCCTGGCCATGCCCAGAGTCCAATTCTCAGCCTTTTTAAACAACCACCGCAAATGAACTTCAAGAACTTTCTGGACTGCACCTAGCTCCATGCCTCTGCCCGTTTATGAGAGGCGACTCTACAAGCCAGACTATGGTGAAGTTCCTCGGCTCCCCACCACCCCAAAGCTCATCCCGCCTCACCCTCTGCCCACAGGAATCTCCCGTAACTTTAGTGTCTTCATCTGTAGAGGGTAGGGATGATGCAAATCCTCCTGTTCACAAACTGAATAAACACATACGCTCCCCAGACTGCTGTCTAGTGGCATCGATGCACCTGACTACCACACTGCAGCTGCTCAGGCCCGGCCACCTCAGGGAGAAGGGGGGAAGGTTGCAGAGCCAGGTTTGCACCCCACTGCCTCTCATAGGCAAGAGGATCCATCCCACTAGAAACCCCGTGTCCTGACACTGAGGCCACCGCCATACTTCCGGGGCAGCAGGGAGGCTCACTGGAACCCAGAGCTGTCCACCTCATCTTTTTTCTGGCTGAAGCTACATCTTTGGAGATGTGAATCAGATAATCAATAAACCCTCAGGCATCTAGACCCTAAGAAGTATAATAAAAAAAAAAAAATCTCTACAGCTGGGAACTGGGCAATTAACCCTGGTATGGTTGCCAGCCTGGCCACTGAGTAGAATCAGCTTTGGGAGGGGATAGAAAGGACAGTCAGATGCCCCCAACTCAAGGCAGAGAAATATCTGTTTGTGGCTCAAATAATCAGGCTCCAGTTTCCTGATGAGGCTGAGGCTGGAGGCACGGACAGCCTGAGACAAGGACTCCGCCTGCGACTGGAGGGAAGTGGCTTTCAGAGTGAGCGATGGCCTTCAATTGCTCGGTACACACCATTAATCCAGCCACCAACTCAGCTTGGAGAAAGACTTGGTGACAGGGACGCCTCAGGGTCACCTTTCCCATCAGAGACGGTGGCCAGTCTGGGGCGGCCGCCACACTGCATCCTCCTCCAGCTGAAAGTCAAAGGTGGCGCAGCAGCACGAAAGACTCAAGCAAGCTTAAACTCTGGGCGCAGAACAGCGTCCTGCGGAGTCCAGGGCAGAGAAATCAGGGACACTGCGAGCCAGAGGCATGGCTCGGTCTGCCCGAGACCACCCCAGGACCTGAAGGGTGTCAATGCTCCTCTTCTGCGAGGCTGTGGCCAGGTGCAGGGCAAACCGGAAAAGCCTCTCCCCTCCCCACCCCTCCCCCACCCCACAGACCATTCTCAGGATTGCTCTGACCTTGGAGTCCACCAGACCGGTGTGCCGAGCACGCTGTCACTTTCCAGCAGCGTTGGCTGCTCTCTGTTCACTGTTCCTCTTCACTAAAGCCAGGTAGGGACAGTGATGCAATAGCCCAGGGTTGTGACAAAGAGCCTCCTAGATGTCCTGACTCAGCCATGGGCACCCTGCCCCCTTCTAGTCTGAGACCCAGGACAGACACTGTCCTGGTGACTTTGCAGAGGGACTTTCTAGGCAGAGTGGGACAGACAGACAGACACAGGACAGCGTACAACGATGTAGCATTCCAGTTAAGACTAAATGTGGCCATCAGCAACTTCTTGTGAGACTCAGTTTCCCAAGTGGTCCCCTGAGAGCGTCATGAAGTCCTTCCCCAGGGGCTGGGTCCATATGAAAGTAGGTATCCGGGCTGGTTTCCAGGGGAAGCCAATGTGTAGCCTGGATTACGAGCCTCTCGCGCGGTGACAGGGAATCTCAGACAGCAGCCCCTCTAGCACTTAAAGGACCACGGCCCCAAAGAAGGGATTATCCTTATACACGCAGGAAACAAGTTCAGAGAAGTACAGGAGCTCTCCCCAGGTCACCCAGCAGTTAAACAGCTGGACACAGCTGCTGGATATCATGAAATACTACAGCTATGAACTTCCTCCCTTCCCAGGGAGTCCTGACCTCCTACCCTTCCATACAGGGCTAACTGTACCTGCAACAAAGTGTCTGTCATGTACTCTGAACCAGGGAGAACGTCCATCCTCACAACTGGGAAAATGGCACTATCCCTTCTCCACTCCCCAGAAGCATCACCCCCACTCCCACCCCGCCCCCNCCCCATCCCCATCCCCACCCATCCCCCACCCCCACTCCAACCCCCACCCCTCCATAGCAACCCTGAGTGACAGGTTTGAAAGTCCCTTCCATTTGCAGAGGAAGAATCTAAGACAGAGGGGTCAAATCTGTGCCCTAGAGCTCCCGGCTCCCTGTGGAAGAGCACCTGACTGCCTATGGAGTGTGGTGTGCCAGAGACTGGAGTGCAGAGATGGCTGAGCGACCACGCCCCAGCACCCATGCCTCTGCATGCAGCTCCTGCAGAGGGAGAAACCAGAGTAAGTTGATGCCCAGTGCGGTCTAAGATGATTAATGCAGTCCTGGCCGGGAGATAAGGGAATAATAAGCTGAACATCCTGTTCCCAGCACGCTGTAAAGCACACCCAGGCCCCAGGACAGGGACAATGTACTCCGGTCCTCAGGTCCTCACGGCTCATTGCAGTCTGGTTTGTCTGGGATCTGGACAGTGCTGGCTCCCCTTCCGCCAAGATAAACGCCACCGAGAAGCCACCCGAGTATACTGCAGACTGAGGCTGCTGGAAGCGTTGCTAGGATACCGGATGAAGGGGCCAAGGGCAGGAGGACCAAGCCCTCCCCTGCCTCCCCATCACCCCGTGTATCTGCAGGCAGCTGGACCTTGGACCGTGTGAGAGGAACGGGAGGAGGGTGGATGAAGATGACGGTCCCTTGATCTCGATGTGCTGGCTCCATCCTAAGGTTGACGGAGGCTCAAAGGACGATTGAAAATCTAATTGCTGGGTGTTTGGGTTTGGTATTAGGGATGTTCCACTTGGTAAATATCAAGGAGCTGGAAGCCGTCCCTTATCCTCTGGGCAAAGTTTACTGATGCTGTCCTGGTAGTGAGGGAGGAATTTGTAAGCAGGCTTTTGCACTGGAGAGAGGAAGGAAGGGAAGGAAGGATGGAGGGAGTCAGAAGCCACCAGGCCAAGCACACACACACACACACACACACACACACACGCACACGCACACGCACACGCACGCACACACACACACATGTATACGAGGTTCCCCCAGTAGCTATAGTCTGTTCCCTGTGGGGATGAATGACTCAGGTCTGACTCCCCTGATGCTCTTCTTTCCCCGCTCCTGCTAACTCCTTATTCCCTTCTGGGACCCACTGGGCTGCTTCCCGGGGCAAGCAGGCATGTGAAGATGTGGACCGAGAGGCCAGGCTACAGCTGCCTGGCATAAACGACTGGCAGTTTGTCCACTTCTCAGTGTATCAGGGGATCCATGTGTGTACTGCTGACCAAATGTCAACCTGAGGGTGGCCCATGGCCGTCAGCCTGGCACAGCTTAGAGTCAGTGTTCCTGCCTGACCTGTCCCACAACATCCTCCCTCCCACTCTACAGAAAATGCTTTTATCCACACTGAGCCTACAGTATACATTTACAGGTGTGTTTACCCCAAAGCCCATGGGCCACATGACCCCCAGGATAGCTGTGAGTGCAGCCCAACACACACAACATACATGTATCAAATTAACACATTGCTGCTATTTAGTAACTTGTATTGTTTAATCTCCAGGTGCTCCAGCAAAAGTGTGTCTACTTTGGGTGAGTGGGTACCACCATCCTGCCGGCCGCAGCACTGAATGGAATAAAATGGAGAACATGATCTGGACACCAGCATCCATCTCTTCCTACTTCATGACTGTGAATCCATGGGACCAGCCATGATGTTCATCCCACCATCCCTCCCCTGTCACAGTGGACTGTGCCCTCAAACTGTGATCGAAACCTTTGCTGCCTTAGTCAGGGAAATCAATAACAGTAACAGAAAAGTAGTTAAAATCAAACTCAGCTGTGTAATTCCCCAGCATCAACTTCATACAAAGTAGACATATTTTCACAAAACCCATGGGCATGGCTAGAAACCCCTACCACACTATGCCTAGAGGGTGGAACCAGGCACTGCTTATCTGGTGGACTTCAGATGATCCAGTATCCACAGGAAGCCCAGATGTTTTACATCTGGCCATTGAGATGGTCAGCTTTAACTGTCAACTTGGCATAATCTACCCAGGGAGAGAGTCTATGTAAAGGATTGTCAAGACCAAGTTGTCTTGTGGGCATGTTTGTAGGGGAATTTCTCTCATTAAGTTAGTTTATATGGACAGGCCCAGGTGGGCAGCACCATTCCCTAGGCATTCCCTGAACTACCTAAGAGTTGATGAATGGATCTAAGCACAAGCAAGCAAGTGAGCATGCCATGTGGCCAGCAGTCTCAAGCACCTGTCCCTTAACTTCCCCAAAAGGATAGACTATGACCTGGAATTATGAGCTAAAACAGACTTTCTCCTCTAAGTTGCTTTTTTCTCAGGATATTTTATTGCAGCAACAGAAATTACAGCAGGGTATCCATAGCACTCCAACTGTCTTCTTTAAGTGTGTACCATTTTTCCACGGCAGCCCCTTAACACGGTAGCAACCCCACTCGCTCATTCTCACCCACACATGACCTTCTAGACATGAGCGAGGTCACAACCCAAAGATAAAAAAGCAACTGTATCAGGACATGGGATGGATGAATCCTGACCCCTCTCCATCTCCTGAATCCATGCCTTCAGCGTGAAATGGATGACAAGGATCAAGTGGTACATGTATGTGTCTTTGGCCACAGCTGCTATTGTCCCTTCCAAGGACTTTGTGACTATGGAGGCAGATAAGAAGATGGGTCAGAGGGTTGATAGAGGGCGCTCACTGAGCCGGCAAGGGCAGGGCTGAGAAGAGACACTGGAGGCTCCCTAGAGACACCATAGCCACTGTTTCCTCAGTGGGGAGGCTGTCACTGCACATTCTGAAGCAGTGGCATGTGTCGGGTAGGCAAGTGGCTATGGGGGCAGGACCTGGTTTCCATGCTTGCTATACCAGTGCCTAGCCATATGACCTCAGGCAAATCCTAGAACCTCTCTGTGCCTTGTCCTGCTCATTTGGAGAATGGGACACCCATGCTCTGGGCCTGAGCCTAGTCCTGATGTGCCACATGTGGTAGACATCCTAAGTCCTCACAAGGTGACCGGCAGCACCTTCTGTCAGAGGAAGAACTTGGAGAGAACGTGACAAGGTCACGGGGCCCCCGGGAGCTTCAGGAGGCCCAACCCCAGACTGCATGTGTCAGGCTTCTGTTCGGCTTCCGTGATGCTTCTCCATGCACAAGGATTGAGCTAAAGAAGTATGTGGTGTGGAGATGAGGCTTGCTGGAAACATAGCCTTTCCTGTCCTTGCTGGGACCCCCCACATACACCCGACCTCTGACCTCCCATCTGCCCAGATCAAGAGTACGTCGGGGCTATAGTCCTTGGATGTAGAAGGAATGACAGCCAGCCCTAGCGCAGCTAATGGTGGCTTGTTAGGAAGTACACTCGGGTCCCTCTGGCCAGGCAATTACCCTGGGGAGATAGCATTGATTAACACATTAATAAATAACGCTGCTATTAAAAGATGGCCTGAGACACCTGGGGATAATTGCCTTCACTGGAATGGCCTCAGCCCCTTCTAACGACCACCTCCCTCCTGCTGCTGTCTCCACTGAGTCTCTCTTGGAGGTACTCTGTGGCCTAGGCAGGGTCTGACCCCAGAGAGGCAGAAACACAGCTGGGCCTCTATGGAAGAGAAGAACAGAGAGCAGAGGGGTCCCAGGAGACCTTCAGCAGGGATGAGCCTTGGCCTGTCCTCGGTCAGCCCCGTGCTCAGCGATGCTACAGTAACAACCGCTGGCCCCATGGGATCGAGGCTGAGTCACCTTGGTGTTCTATGTTGCCTAAGGCAAAACCAGGGTCCTGCCACACAAGAGACTCCACAGACAGGATTCTGGAGGCATCTTCTGGAAACTGCTAGCTGCTCCCCCAAAGCAACTCCCTCTCCCCAAAACTGTCTAGTTCTGTCTGACTACTGTCCCTTCCCTCTCATAATCTTCCTACCAGGGACCTGCTACTGGGCGTGAAGACAGAGTTCCCTATGGCAAGGAGCCCAGGGGCCCAATCCGGAGCAGGGTGGTGTCACCAATGGGAAAGATATAATCACAGAGACAGAGAACTTCCCTGTCAGGCAGCTCCTGGGCCAGCCCCTGCCCCCCCCCCACCACCACCAGGCATGAAGCAGCCAGGAAAGTGCTTAGCACTTATGCCACACCCGGATCAGCAGATCTTGGCTGCAGTGTGGAGGTCCACTAAAGGGTCAGCCAAACTCAGCAACCCTTGAGCTCTCCTGCCTCAGACCTGCCATTTGACAGCTAAATTAAAACCACCAGGAAAATAAGCACTGACCTATAAAATATGAATGGAGGGTCCAGTAAAGTCCAGTAAAGGGCAAAATGGCCTTCCCTAGCCAGCTGTGGGTAAGGACAAAGATGCAGAATGGGGGCATCATGGCTCAGGGGAAAATTTCCTCCTAAGGACCAGCCTTGATTGCCAAAAGCCACAAGCAGGACTGCACACATGTACATGTGTGTACACATGTATGCTGTGTATGTACATGAATGTGCATATGAGTATGCATGTGCAGCCTGGAAGAACATGCAGAGATCTACTTATGGGTGTATATACATCTGTGCACCAGCATGTATGTGTGCACCTGCATGTGCCTGCTTGACTGCATACATATGTGTTCCTGCACATGTATCTATACATGCTCTCATGTGTGTCCATGCATGTGTATGTGAATGTGTGTGTATGTGTATGCATACGTGAGTATGTGGTGACCTAGAACCACATGACAGTGAGTGCATTGCATGTGTGTGTGTGTGTGTGTGCATGTGTATGCATACATGAGTGTGTGTATGTATACATGTGTGCACTCACACACCTGGCTTGCAGGTGGGGAGGAGCATGTACCTATGCATCTCATATTTCCCTCTCTTCCATGTATCTGCAGAGCATCCGCTGTGTACAGGCACAGAGAGAACCTGAGGATCCAAGGTGAACTTGCCTTGGGCAGGCAGAGTAACAAGGTGTGCGGCTGCACTATGGGGCCATGGAGGCATGCCCTGAGACACTACAGGACAGGGGAGGTGACAACACTCAGGGACACAGCACATGTGCCCCTTGCTCAGTAGCACCAACACGTAGGAATAGCAGCTGAAGGAATGTGTGTGCAAGAAAAGATCCAAGGCCCCTGTGCCCAGAATCCCTCAGCCCCACCAGTCACCAGCAGCCCCAATCCCCATGCTGGGCTTTCAGGGACAGGAGCCCCGTGATCTCTGAGTCACTGACATAATCCCAGTTTAAACCAAGAGGCCCTTTTGGCCTCTCAAGCACCTTCTCCTGCATCGCCACACTTGAAATGCCCGGGTATTTCTACAAAAGGATGAGCGTGCGGTGTGCAGTCTTAATCCTCTTCCTGTCTCTCAACCAGAAACATTTCCTGACTGTGGCGTGACTCACACATCGGCTCCCTTGGAGCAGCGAACAGCAGAATGATTAACTGTAATCCCCACTCGGGTCTTTGAAGTCAGACATGCCTTCAGCTCCTGACACCCCCTCCCCCCACGGTGTGAGCCTAGTTACCCCCCTCACCTCTCTGAAATTCACTCTCTCCATTTGCGGGATAAGGATTAAAAACCTCGGATCTCACAGAGCTGTGTCGGGACTTGTTGAGACCAAGTGTCGAGCAAGACAGGCCCTGCTACGCTGCTGTAACAAGCATCCCCAGAAAACACGGGGTCTTCAACAATAAAGCTGACTCCTCAGCTGGGGTTTGTGTCCATCACAGGTCAGCGGGGGCTTCCGCTCACTCTAACTGCTCAGAGACCGAAACAGATGGCGCCTCATCCCAGAAGATGTTCCCACCGTTCCAGAGGCTGAGCGAAGGAAACACAATAAAGCTCCACACTGTTTCTTCAATCTCTTGCCGCGAAGGGACTCGCAGCCCATCTGCTCGCAGGCTGTTATAGCAAATAACTCCGAGGCTGTGCCTGAATGAAGAGATGAGAGCCAGCTCACAAATGGGCTGAGCCTTGGGTCATGATGAGGAGCCTTCATGTGTAGCCCAACTGGCTCCTCCTCCTCCCTCCCAGCCTGTCACCTTCCTCTGAGCCAGTTGGCTCTCCCATCCTAGCACCTGCCCCCTGCCTCCTAGCACCTAAGCACCTTGCAGCATACTGGGCTAATCCACAGCATCCTCTAACGTCCTCCGTCCTCCTGACGTAAGCTGCCCTTGAGCATGTGAGCAGAGTCCTGGGGAGTCGGCACAGGGCAAGGATCTCTAACCCAGACACAATCCTACTGCAGCATGAGAGACAAACCCCATGAGGCCTGTGAGATCTGCAGGTGCCCAAAAAGGTGTCCAGAACCCGCCTGCAGGTCCCCTGCAGCCTGCACACAGCTACCTGTACCCAGAGGGTTCCCACTGTTACTGGAACCCCTGCCCACTGGCGCCCTGCCCACACTCTCCATGTATTAGTCCCAGAGCCACCAGCCTGACCACATCTTAAACCTCTCAATCCTGTGGCCTCAGTCACATTGCAGGGTACCTGAATTCCCTCCAAACCTTCCCCAGTCCCCCCCACAACCCTAGGGTACCAGGCAGATCTTCTTTCTCCACTGTGGTAACTAATCCTTTAGAGTGACTAATCCTGTGTATTAGACTCCCCGTCCAGCCTGCTGTGTAGCTTTGATTGCCCACACTCCCCATGGACCCGATTGGACATTCATAATCCTCACACATTCACAGCTCAGCTTCCTCATCTGTGGCCAGGGATCACACTTCTGTACCCCTCACTGAGCCCCGATGTCCTTTCCTAAGGCCCATAAACGTGTGTACCACTGCCTGCCTGTCCTCCCCGCCTCGTGCCGTTAAACATGAGCAGCCTTCACTGTGACTGGATGAGAAATGGGGAGGGGGTATTGTTCCCCTCCCTGTTACACACCAAGGTTCTGACAGTGGACTTATGGGGAAATAAAATGTCAAAACAAGGGGCGCGGGCATCTGGAGGCCTGGCACACGGCGACCGTAGTAATAAATGGTCTTATAACCGCTAGCTCTCAGGCCTTCGGCGCGCAGCCTCCTTCAGGGCAAGGGGGAGAATCAGGATGTGCTGAGCTCTGGTACATGTAGGTGATGAAGGAGTATTAACCTCGCCCTGCCACACCAGAGCATGTGGGCTGTGTCTCAGAAGGACATGGTCAACATGACCAAGGGACAGGATAGGGGTGATTAAGGAGATGCCCTGGAAGAGGGGGTCAGAGAGATGGCTCACCAGTTAAAAATATGTACGGCTCATGCAAAGGACTTGAAAACTTCAGGTGGGTCTCAACACCCACCCAGAGTGACTCTCTGTGACACCTGTGGTTCCAGTGCTGGGGTATCTGCTGCCCTCCTCTGGCCTCTAGAGGTACTGCACACAGAAGACCCACAATTTGAAATCATAAAAATAAGCAATTTTCTTTTTAACGAAAGAGATGATGAGGGTATAGGAAAACAGAGGTCCTACGCTTGGCAGCGATGGGAAACGCCTCTATTGGCTGATGGGCCAAGAGCCGGAAGCATTCCATGAACTACAGCTGGAGTCAGAGTCCTCCTGGCCTAGGTCAGGAGACCTTGACAGAAAGGTGCATTGTGGGGCTTGAGGAAGAGGACCCCACCATCCTATCTGAGGAGGTCAGCTGTGTGGCCACAGTCACTGAGAGAAAATCCTGGAAGCCATGGCCCAGGACAAAGAGGGACATTTGGTGTCAGTAGCAAGGCCACTGTAATCTCTTGTTGGAAAGCAAGAGTTTGAAGCCCAGCTCCCTACCTTGCATTTCCTGTGGGATGAAGATTAACTAGGGACTGACTGACGGGATGACTAAGCAGCATGTGGCCTCTTCATTGGAGAAAACAAGACAATATTTTATGACAAAAGAGAAAGACTTCATAAGGCGCAAAAGGCACAGGCCATGAAGAAAAAAAGACATGTTTAACTAGAACAAAGGCGAAACCCCACCCGGTGGAGGAGACCCCCGTGAACACTGAGTGAGAAGACAAAGACAGTGTTCAAACAGGGAAGAGTGCGTATGCAGCGCATGGGGCCAGGAATGCACTGACACTCGCATCATAAACCAAAGCCTGCTGGGAAGGACGGCAATGCATAGAAAGACACGGAAAACCTCATAGGCTGCTGAGCACCAGGCAGGTATGTGACCGTGTGCCCTGCCAATGGCAAGTAGCTGGGCGAGCACTCCACCCCCAAGAGCAGGCAGTGCACCAGCAGGAAAAGTCAGCTGAGATGGTCTGGAGGGGCGTTTGCCTCTAATTCCAGAAGGCGCGCTGTGAGTTGTTTATGCCTCTGCAAACTCCACACGGTGCAGGGGTGAGAGGACCCCCGCTGTTGGAGGGGGAGGGGCAAGCAGGCTGGACTAACTGTGTGGGAACACTTGGGGAGGAGGGAGAAGCAGGCTGGACTAACTGTGTGGGAGCACGTTGGGGAGGAGGGGAAAGCAGGCTGGACTAAATGGGACTTTTGCCCCCAGCTGCACCTGAAGTGCTGTATCCCCTTAAGACCAACTGGGTGGGGGAATGGGAAATGCCTCAGTAGATAAAAACTCTTAGGGTGAGGGTGAGAGCCATAGCTCAGGCCTCCAGAACCCATGAAGTCTGGTGCCTTCTAGAATCCCAGCACTTGAGGCAGGCAGGTGGGATCCCTGGGGACAAAGCTAACCAGACCAGCCGGAACTGGCTAGCCCTCAGCTCAGCAAGAGAGCCTACCTCGACTTTGTTTTTTTTAAAGTGGAGGATTACTGAGACATGAGACATTGACTTGGGCTTCACACTCGCGTGCATGTATACTGGAACATACATACATCTCTCTGCACAGACATGCACACGTACACCACACACACTTGAAATAAAAAATAACCCTCTGTGGTCTGTGGGAATAGCTCAGTTAACTGCTTGCCATATAGCTATGAGAATATGAGTTTGAGCCCCAGAACCCAGGTTTTTAAAAAGAGTGGTTGTGACGGCACAGGCTGGCACACCCAGCACCGGGAGCTAGAGACAGGCGGCTTCCTCGGACTCCTTGGCCAGCCAGGAATACAGCTATCTCCTCTAACCCAACAACCACCCAAGCACTGGCGAAAGCTCCTCACAGCTATGGTGTTGACTGATGATGTCATAGGAGGGGACAGGAGGGGTCCAGGGAACTGAGGATTCAGTCAGTCTCCCAACAAGCTGTATCCATCCAGTGCTGACCAATGTGCGGAAGGGGCTCCATCTATCTGGCCACGGTCAACTCATCTTCCATGCTGAGTGTGGCCCTCCGGGATGTCTGTCTCAGGGTCACCGGCTCTGCTGTCCACAACCCTTTGCCCATGCTCTGTAGATAAACAAAATAAACTCATTGGTTCCCCATCCCCAGACTGAACTTTGATGGAATCAAACTTTGTGATCTTCGGAGGGAGGTAGACATTGCCTAGTCCCCCAACCCAGGGGGGAGATTCTCACAGCATCAACCTAGCCTGATTGGAAAGCCTTGTCTCAAAAAGACAAGGAGGCTAGCAACTGAAGGTGACATCTGGCCTACACACATGTGCATGGGTATGTATACACACACACACACACACACACACACACACACACACTATGAGTAGGGAGGGACTAGAAGGGATGGGATCAAATGGGCGACTCCACCCACGCGTGGCCATCAGGTCCATAACAGCTTTCATTCTGCTTCCTTGCCCTGTACACATTTGTTAAGCACTGGCATCCTGTGACAGACAAGGCCTGGGTAGCTACAATGTTACGATGTTTCTCTGCAGGAGGCAGCTTCCTGCTGACTTCTTTTCTTTCTCTTCTTTTCCCTACTATTCTTTATCGCACTCCCTTTTGTGGGATTTAGTTCAGCTGTGCTGGAGGAGTGTGGATTTCACGTCCCTGCCTCCTGCAGGCCTTGCCCTGGCGGGAGGACAGTGAGGAATGAGAGTGTCCAGCTGCCTGGCCATCCCCCTGGACGGCTCTGCAAAGGAAGATAGGAACACAGCCCCCAGCAGCCAGAGGCTCAGAGGCTCGATATGAAATGATTCCTTCCCAGGGAGTTAAATCCTTGCCTTATCTAATTGTGTATCCTGAGGCTGATTAATTTAAACTCCAAAATAAAATAAACATCAGCTTTAAATAAGGATTAAGTACTCAGCAGGACCCAGAGTCGATCAAACTGACACTGTACATTTTATGGTATGGATTGAGGGGCGCTCGCCGGGGGGTGCGTTACTGGGGAAGCGCTGAGCTAAGCAGAGGACTTTGTCAGGTCTGTGCAATTCAGGAAGCTAGCCAGCTTTAGTCCTCTGACGGGGGGACCCCAGAAACCTCCCAGAAGCATGGGATGAAAACTGTGACCTCTGCCTGTTGGCATGTCCCCATGAGGGAAATAGGAAGTCGGGGCAGTGGGACCAGAAGGCTGGAGCAAGCCCCTAGTGTCCAGAAAACAACAGGGGACCGGAGAGATGGGGCTGGGGCCATGGTTCTGTGGGCAAAGCAACTGTCATGCACACATGTAATCCCAGAGCTCCCACAGGGAGATTAGGGCAAGACAGAAGCCTCATCTGAAACTCAGCTAGCCCGGTTTATGCAACAGCAAACAATTCATCCCTCAGAAGGTGAGGACCCGAGGCTGCCCTCTGTCCTCTGCATCATGCACACTACAGCACAGGCACCTAAGAACACAAATGGGCACAGGGGTGGGGGTGGGGGAGGACGAGGAGAGAGAAAGATTTAACAAAGAAAGAAAAGAAGGGGTGCACTTCCCCTGGCCAGCCACCACAGCCATCAGGAGGAAATGAGAAAGGCAGGGCTGGCCACTGACTGACCCATCATCCTAAGATGAGCAAAAGAAAAGGCCGCTGATGGAGTCTGTCCGGGTATCATCGCAAGGAGAGATGCCAGCCCTAGTGAGCCACACTGGGCGGATCTCCACCCTCGCCCCATGATGGACATGCATCAGAGCTGTGGGACGCGGTATCCCAGGGTGATGAGGCTAGAACAGGACACAGAATTTCCCAGACCCACCTCCATCAATGGCTCAGGTACAATCTCAATATTAGTCCACGTTCATCACTGCGAGCCTTACACAATCTGCTTAAAGGAGAAAAGCAATTCTGCTCGTTTTCCTGAGGTTTTGTTTCCTGTTCAGCTGTCTGTGATGAGCAGAGTATTGTAGCTGCTGGAGTTTGCCGAGAGCCGAAGCCCCTCACACCTTGCCTGGCAGCCTGGAAGCAGAGGACAGGCCAAGGAAAAGGCTGAAGCAGAGATGGATCAAAGGGCACGCCCACCCATGACCTGCTTCCTCCAATCAGGTCCCACTTCGTAGTTTCCACCACGCTCCCAAACTACCCAAAGCATGGAAGGCTAATGGGCTAACTCCAGAGTCCTCGTGAGCCAATCACCTCTTAAAATTAGATCCACCAGCTGGGAACCAAGACTTTAAGACAAGAAGACCCTGTTTGGGAACACTTTATATCTAAACCCTGAGAGTCAGTGCTTCTGTCTCTCCGGCAAGTCACACAATGACACCCAATCCCCTTTCCAACCAGGCCTTGTCTGGTTGAGCCGTTGGCCTTTTCTCTCCTGAGGCTCCTTCAAATATTTCTTCGGCGTGACCCGAACAACTGATCTACTCCCTGAGCCGCTCACAGGCTCAACCCAAGAAATCCCTTCCACAGATGAATGCTTAGCACCCGGGCCCTACAAGAACACTGTGTGCGATGACTGGGGCATAAAACAATCCCCTTTCATTGGCATTGTATTAGCTCGAGAGCAACCAAGACAAGGCAGGCGCTGGATAAAGGGGCGGGGACGCTCGATGGAGTCTGTCGGAAGCCAGCTTGAAGGCTTTCCTGACGGACAGCTTCTATGCCTACCAACATTCATAGATGTATCTAAGTCTTCCGTAACTGCAGGGTGGTTGAGAAAGCACAGATCTGAGAACACAGAAATGGGAAAGAGAAAGGAGGCGAGGGGAGAGCGCGGGAGGGGACGAGAGAGAAAGGAGAGAGTGAAAGGGAGGGGAAGGGAGGGAAGAAGTGTCGGAGAGAGGGCACATCCTTGGCATGCTCCGCTATAGGACTCTTGCAGAGGGAACAGTGACTCTCCTGTACCCGAGGGGTGTCAGGCCAGTGGATAGACATGGGCGTGTTGACTCTTTGGCATGTGGACTTTGAGAATTCACTCAGAAAGAATTGTCTCCAGTCCAGGTGTCTGGGGTGTAGACTTAAAGGGCTCAGAGGAGGAGGAGCCAGAGAAGTGGGGAGGGAGATTCTATCACAACTGACAGAGATGCACTAGTCAGTGCACAAGAATGGCTATGTGTCATGAGAACTGGCTGGTAGGCGCACTACACACACACACACACACACACACACACCTCACCAGTCACCAGCAGCCCCAGTGGCAGCCTGTGTGGCAGGTACTGGTGCTGCAGTCTGAAGTCAGTGAGATTTAAGTTTACCACTTTGTTCTGATTCCCAATCTGATTCTTAGGGAAGGTGTTAAGAGTAGCCATATAGACCCATAAAAAATTAACAACTTCTGGTGAAAGGAACAGAACTCCCCACTTACAAAGAGGCATAGCATTCCAGCTGTGCTGGGTCAGTTATCTGGCCAAGAGCCCACCCCTAAGAAGGTAAGGCCACCTTCAGCCTGCTAAAGAAACAGGCAGAATGATTTTCCCTTTAGTGAGACACTGTTCTTTTCCTTCCCCAAATTCCTGCTGCACAGTGCAGTCTCTGAGCCACCTCGAGGCTCACCTGAGTCTGCCTGCCTATTTGAGTCCTGATTCAGAAAGAGACGGCTTTTTCTTCTCCTTTTTCTTTCTCTAAGATGCTGGCCAGAACCGGCACTCTGAGCCTCTTTTTTCCTTCTCTAAAGCTTCCCCCACCATGTGACTGCTTGTCTGCCCTGTGTCTGGCCTCCATGCCAGCTCAAAAGGCATGGCTTCCTCTTTTTTCCTTCTCTAGTCAATTGGAGTTAAGAGCAGCCAGATGAAACATAGTAAGTAATAAGTAATAACTCGGGATTATTGATAGGAAAGTAGATTCTAGCAGCATGGAGGAATGGCAGCTGCCCAGCTCTTGTGCTGCTTAAGGCTTATTGTAAATACAAAGGCTGTGCATGTGTCTTTTATCAGGGAACTCAATAATCAAGGAGGGGTAGAAACCCGGGCTGGAGTTTTAATACATTCTACTACATGTGCCTTCATCTCCCTACTGATGCCTTCACATCCTTGCTTGCAAGCATTTGTACATTTACATGTATGATGAAGCTGTACTATATAGCTGTTCTGCTTTTAAAATAAAGTATCCGCTACAGATCTGTACGGAAGAGCAGAGTCAACATCAAGTGTCTTCCTCTGTCCCTCCTCACCTTATATTTTGAGGCAACATCTCTCACTGAGCCCAGAGTGCATGGTCTCAAGCCAGACTGGCTGGCCAGTAACTCCCACGGGTCCATCTGTCTCTGTACTTCCACCCCTCTCCACATTGGAGTTAAGGGTGCAGAGCTGCCCTGCCCAGCTTCACGGTTGCTGGGAGTCCAAACTCAAGTCTTCAGGCACATACAGCAGGCATTTTAACCCACTGCCCCATCTCCTCAGCATCCTTTAAAAGATTTTTTTTCTTTAGCGTTTTATGTCTTATGCATTTGCTGTTTTCTTTATCCTTTTTTTGTCGATCAAGATTTTATCTGATATAATATCTCTTTGGCAGGACACTTGATTACATCCTCCCTTATTCCTTTAGGCTGAGGTTTAACTAGTAATAATTTTGGGCAGCTCTGGAAAGGCTGTAATTTCCCTTTGTGCTGTTTGAAGGCTAGTTTTGCTGGGTATAGAATTCTCCCTTGTTAACTGTTTTCTTCTTATGAACTTTGTAGTTGGTACTCCACTATTGTCACTGTAGTGACAATTCTGGAGCTTTGGTTTCTTTTTTAAAAATGCACAGAAAAATCATAAGAATGTGGTTTTGTTTTAATCCCAGGTATGGCATATGGGGCTGCTTCAGACTGTCCCACAGCAGCTGACTATGATTTGCCTCATGCTGTAGTAGCGATGTTATTTTGCTAGGTTCAGATAGTTTCATCGATTGTGTGAGGTTTGAATTCTGGGTATTTACATGCTAGAGACCGAGATGTGGAGTGAATTGCTGGTTGTTGCTGGTTGCTGTTGGTTGTAGCAAAGAAAGAAAGAAAGAAAGAAAGAAAGAAAGAAAGAAAGAAAGAAAGAAAGAAAGAAAGAAAGAGAGGAGGAGGAGGAGGAGGAGGAGGAGAGGAGAAAAAGAAAGAATTAGATATCCTAACAGGGAAGATCAAACTTGTCCCAAGGAATTTGATGCCCCTAATCATCAGCAGGAAGCAGTGTAGCTATAAAGGACCCCCTTTCAGACCTCTGACTTTATTTAGGGATCTCTCTCCTTTCCTCCCTATCCTTCTTTCTCTCCTATCTAGTGTTAGGGGGTTGAAAAGGTGGAAGAAAGAAGAACCCACAAAGCAGTCAAAGATACACCGATCCTTTAGCTGGCATTTAAAAGCCCCAGTGATCCCATACAGTCCTGGGTTGTGGGCACGTGCTGGCCACCCTTGATGTTTTTTTCACACTGGGACTTGGATCAAGATTCAAGTCTTCATGCTTGCAGAAGAGGCACGTTGCCCACTGAGCCTTCTGCAGTCCCTTTATAACCCATCCTTTTGGTAACTAATTCAATGTCTTTGGGTCTATTGGTCCTTTCCTCTTCATGCCTCCTCTGCCACTGATCCTGCCCCATGCACATTTCATCTCAGACCTTTCCTTTTCTCCTCTCAGGATGTGAGTGGGGTCTCTGCTCTGCTTAACATAAGCAGGCATCCTTTTTAACCTTCAGCGTCTATTAGGTTTTGTTTTGGTTGGTTGGGTTGAGGGACTTGGGGTGTTATTGTTGTTTTATTGTTTTGAGTGTCTTAGGGTTTGTATTGCTGCACAAACATTACGACCAATGTCTCATGTAGCCCAGGCTGGCCTCAACCTTGCTATATAGCCAAGAATGACCTTGAACTCCTGATTTTCCTGCCTCTACTGCAGGCATTAGGATCACAAATGGGGGTCTTCTTCCTCTACGCTCTTGATATGGAACGGTGTCATTGTGGTAACTGTTCAATCCTTGGCTCTAACAGAGTAGCCATGTGGTATCTGTATTGATCCATGTTTATTCTCACTGTAGATTGCAGTTTCCTGATTCTTTGCATAACTGGTGATTTCGGGTTGCAGTGAAGGCACGAACTGTGCCCAATCATATGCTAGATATTGTGCGTTCCTGTTAGAATTGTTTAGCTTCATTCTAAGGCACGATTGAGTCATCTGGAAAAATTTTCGTTCCTTGGAGGGATTCTTTAAGCTCATTTAAGTTGGGCAGGAACAGCCTTCTCCTGGGACTTATCTTCCACTCCACCGGAGCAAACATTGTCTGAAGACCCTGCCCAGCGTTCTGGGAAGTACAGGTTGAAAATTTCTTATCTTAAGTGTTCTGGATCAGGTGTTTCAACTTTTGTATAGTTTTTTGTTTGTTTGTTTTTGTTTTTCATTTGAAACATCCATATCTCCAAGAGGGACAGAAACTGATCCGCATGCAGAAATTACTCCTGTTTTTCTAGGGGCCTTATACTCACAGCCTGCAGATAAACTGTATAGTGTGCAAGAGTATGCATCTGCATCTGCACATACATGTGTGTGACACACATGTGATCATGCATGTGAAGGTCAGCAGTTGATACTATATATCTGTATCACTGTCCATTGAACTCATGTGTCCTGGGGAACCAGTAAATCATTGACTTGGCTTCACTGGCCAGCCAGAGAGCCCCGGAATCTACTTGTTTCTTCCTGGGATTAAAGGTGCACACCACCCAGCACTCGGGAGGCAGAGGCAGGCAGATTTCTGAGTTCGAGGCCAGCCTGGTCTACAGAGTGAGTTCCAGGACAGCGAGGGCTACACAGAGAAACCCTGTCTCTAAAAAAACAAACAAACAAAAAAAGGTGCACACCATGCCATGCTTTTTTATGAACGTGCTGAGGATCATACTTGGGTCCCTGTGATCCATGTGGTCCTAAAGTGTACAAGCACTTTACCAGCTGAGCTATCAATCCATTCCTACCTACAATTTTCTTTAACAGTTTTGTGTATAAAACAAGATTTCATCTTGTGGTGATGAAAAAATCCAATTGTAGCAATATGTCAGTGGCTAAATTGTTTCAGATTCTGAAATATCTTGAGTTTCAGATTGTTAAGGGGTAGGAGTGCTCAAGCATGTAGATTTTCCTGCTGTTGCTGGTAGGAATGACTCTACAGCTCTTGTCTCCACACAAGGTAGTCACCTCACACGTGTGCTTGATTATACAGATGGAAGTTGGAAGGTGCATCATGTCTCACATACACATATACACATACAAGCACATATACACACATACATACACATACACACATACAAGCACATATGCACACATATACTCACATACACACATACACACACATACACACACATACACACAAAAACATACATACATACACACACATACACACATATGCTCACATACACACGTACACACATACAAATAAACACACACACACAAAAACATACACATACATGCACATATACACACATATGCATACACACACATACAAACACAAACACCTATACTCATATACACACATACACATGTATGTACACACATATACACATATACACACATACACATACAAACATACACACATACATGCATATACACACATACACATACAAACATACACACATACATGCATATACACACATACACATACAAACATACACACATACACATATACACAAACACGAGCACACATATACATATACACACACAGACACACACTCACAGCTGCTCTGTGACCATGCCTGTTCTCAGAACTCCAACTCTATCTGTTCAATTCAGGAGCACCCCGAAGTGCTAGTTGGTCCTTCTCTCCCTGGACTGTGACCTAGACATATAAGATCAGGTTCCATATTCTTCACATTTAGGCTGATTGTCCCCCAGCCTTCCTTGGGGGTTCCTCGTAAGGAACAGCTGGAAGCTGTCGTCTGAGCTCTCCAATCCTGTACAATGTCAGCACTTGATAAGTTGCCCATCACTGCTCCCAGTGGGAATCCCACATCATTAACTAGCGCCAGACCTTCCCATCATCCCAAAGGTGCTGAGCTAGGTCTGTTCAAGGAACCATTAGCAACTCAGACCTGAACATCCACCAATTACAGTAGTGGTGAAGCCCTCAGAGCAGCTTGCCAGCAAGGCCGCCCTGTTAGAGAGGATATCAGGAGACTGCCCTCAGCTGCCCCTTTGCACAGCCCAAGCCAGGTCCAGAGGGTCTCACACTAATGCAGAAATTGAGTGTGGTAATTTTTCATACCCTCTCCCTCGGCGGCTATAAGTTTATAATTACCCACTTCTTTCCAGGGGAATCGAAACTGTTTTCTGATTCACCCCTGAGTTGAGGGAAGGGAGGTGGGGCACCCAGAATCAGCCCTATTCCTGGAAGGTGCTGGATGACTCCTGGAGATTAAATAATGACCTCTGATGCATGTTTAATATCTGTTACTGGTAAAATTAATACCCTGTTTAATATTAATAGCAGAGATGTGCGTCTCTGGGGCCGTTAATCTTCTACCTTCCCACAACATCAGGTATAAAAATAGCTCCCGTGATTAGCCAGGTGGGCACAGATGGGCGGGTGGCTGCGAGGGAGCAGAAGGGAACGGGGGGTCGCTGTGGAAATGATGACTCCCTCACATTTTAAACTCATCCGGATGTCAGAGGGAAAGTGTCTTCTTCCAAATGCAGATGTTTTCCATACTTCATTCATGAGTGCATCCACAGTCTACAAATACTGGCTGAAGACTTCACAGATGCCAGGCGGTCTCCACACCGCACCCCTTCTCAGGAGGATGATAGCACAGTCATAGCCCCACATGAAGGACGATACTGGGACTCCCGGCCAAACATCAAGGAGAAGGCAGAGGTGGTGCCCTGTCTGGAGACACTGGGGCCAGAGAGGGTGCTTTTTAACTGTGATCTCTTCGGGGCTGTTCACCCAAGTCTTCTAGGGTTCTGTCATCACAGGAAATGATAGGAAGTAGGTTGGAAGGGAGAAGAGATCGTGAGAAAGCCAAAGTTCATACAGTGAGCTCCGGGCCCTCAGTCCATATCCCAAGGGACGACCTAAAGAGGTTTCCTCCTTGGCAGCAGCTGGGGTTTTTAATGATACTCCTCAAACTGAAAAAAAAAACCTACATGTCAGACCCTGTGCCAGCTACTAAGACCAGAAATGGGCTCAGCTCTGCCTGAGACAGTTCACATTTTATATGCTGCTAGGACAGACAGATGGCAGACCTACAGACAGGTCACCCACAGGAAACCATATGGCTTGTGTCGATGGCTTGGAGGAGCCAACAAGAAGTGAGCAGATGAGGACAACTCAGGAATCATCCAAGTCCTCCCTGACAAGGGCTACCTGGGGGTCCTCAGCAAGAGAAGCCTGCCCCTGGTCCCTCACAGCAATGGGAACTTCTGGAAGAACTGAGGGTGTCTGAAAATGAGCAAGGGTTGGGGTGAGAAGAAGGATCGCCCCCCCCCAGGTGCCTGTCAAAGCATTCCTCCCCAGAGAAGTCATTGGAGCAAATGCCTGCAGCCATTCATGCTTCCAGCCCTCCCTGCCTGAGCTCAAGACTAAAACCTGGGAGTAGATGAAGAATGGAGGAGTCCAAATGCCTGGCTAGAGAGAAACTCGCCTTTCCTGCCTGTGTGACCATTTTAAGTGTTTCTATCCCACAATACACACACACACACACACACACACACACACACATACACATGCGCACACACACATGCACGTACACGCACGCATACACTGACGTAGCAAAACGGTCCCATGTGTGAGATGGGCCACCAGAAGCAGAAGGTACTAAATGACCAAAGAGAGAGACAGACAGCTATAGGAACACATGGGATGCAATGTTATAGATGTGTCTCAGGTAGACCTACATCCTGGTGGAAGGACTGGTCCAGAAGATAAGCTGATAGGATGGACTGTGCCAAGAGAACACATTTGGGCTTTCTCCAAAGTGGCCTACTTGGCAGGAGTCAGCTGAAGAAAGGTACAGGTGTGATATGAAATATTTGAAAAACAGTGCCAAAACTTTGCTCATCTTGTGAGGGATGCATGACAGTCCTGCAACACACAGTGGATGGGTGGATGGATGGATGGATATGTGGGTGGGTAGATAGATGGGTGGATGGGTGGATGGGTGGATGGAAGGTTGGTGGAAGGATAGGTAGATGGAAGGAGAGGTGGATGGATGGATGGATGGATGGATGGATGGATGGATGGATAGGTGGATGGATAGATGGAAGGATAGGTGGATGGATGGGTGGGTGAATGGATGGATAGATGGATGGATGGATGGATGGATGGATGGATGGATGGATGGATGGATAGGTGGGTAGTTGGATGGGTGGATGGGTAGATGGGTGGATGGATGGATGGGTAGATAGGTGGATGGATGGATGGATGGGTGGATGAATGGATGGTGGATAGATGGGTGGGTGGGTAGTTGGATGGGTGGATGGGTAGATGGGTGGATGGATGGATGGATGGG
>NC_034595.1:103584765-103590047 GCF_900095145.1 Mus pahari | reverse complement strand
TGGGTGGGTGGGTGGGTGGGTGGGTGGATGGGTGGGTGGATGGGTGGGTGGATGGATGGATATATAGATGGGGGATGGATGGGGGATGAATGGGTGGGTGGGTAGGTGGGTGGGTGGGTGGATGGGTGGATGGATGGATGGATGGATGGGTGGATGGGTGGATGGATGTATAGATAGGTGGATGAATGGGTAGATGGATGAATGGATGAGTAGGTGGATGGATGATGAATGGATGGATGAAAGGTAGATCCATGAAAGGTAGATCCAAGGTAGAAGAATGGGTATATGGACAGGTGGAGAATGTATCTTCTTGAGTTAATAGTCTGTCCTTGTTCTCAAAAACACAATTTCACAGAATAACCATCCTAAACCATGTAGTGACAGCAGGTCTGGGAAAAGGGTAAAATGGGCAAGCACCTGCCTCACAAACCACCACGAGGTCCTCATGCTCAGAGCCAGGAGGTATCACACACTGTGACCATCACTTGTCTTTCCCAGTCTGTCCCTGTCAACTCACCTACACAGCTCTCCCGAAAGGTAAATGGGCCACTTTCTAATGGTTGGAGCTTGGCTGAGATACTAGTGTAACACAAAGGCCACCAGCACCTCTAGTTCCAGCTCTAGTCTTCATTTCAGTGTGGACAATTCCAGTGTGAACCCACCTAGTGTGAACTATCTCAGCGTGAACCATCATGTCAATGTGAACCATCCCAGAGTGAACCATCATGTCAGTGTGAACCATCCCAGTGTGATCCATCCCAGTATGACCCATCCCAGTGTGAATCCTCTCAGTGTGAACCATCATGTCAGTGTGAACCCTCTCAGTGTGAACCATCCCAGTGTGCACCATCTCAGGATGAACCATCCCAGTGTGAACCATCCCAGTGTACACCATCTCAGGGTGAACAATCTCAGGGTGAACCATCCCAGTGTGAACCAAAGACTCTTTCCTCTCCCAGCTTTGGTTTCCTTCTTTGCCAAAAAGAAGAATGTGCTGAACTTGCAGATGCCCTGGATCCAAGTGGGACTGAAAGGAAACCCCGCAGTTCCCAAACCCTTCCTTTTAAAGGGCTTCTGCTGCCCACTTTCCACATTCCCTTCACCTGATGACTTTAGAGACATTTCCCCTACATCCCTGGCTTTGAGACTTAAACAGGTATAATGGTGAGCCACCCGATTCCAACCCCGTCCCCATGGAGGAGTCACATGGTAAGTAACAGCCACCAAGCACATTTCACAACTGCTCTGAAGCAAAGTCCATGGGCAGGTGTCCAAGCTGTCCCCATTCGGGAAGGCATGTTGGAAGGCGTTCTGGGCCACCCAGCTCAGAGACCCTCACCAGGCCCACACCTCACCATGTTGACAGCAGCGGCGTGGAGTCCTTAAAAGCCCTTTGCTTTGCCTGCGGAGTTTATGTCTTGCTAGGCACGTGGAGAGGAATTGCAACTGAGACTCGTTGGAACCGAAGCAGCAGAGGGTGTCACTCTGCCTGTGACAGCTATGGGACAAATCCTTGGAAGGATGATTAGGGTGTTTGTGTGTCTGTGCATCCTCTGTCCCGATGTTTATAGTTCATTTCCCATCCTGGCCAGATCCTGAGCTGTGAGAAGCCAGCTTCTCAATGCTCATCTCATTAGGCCCCTGCCCTCAAGCATGCATTTCAGGGCTTGGGAACAAGGCCACCCGCAGAGTCAAGTATTACAGCCTGAGGAGCCACAGACTCCAGCATCCCAGCGCTCCCCACCTTGCGAAACACACAAAATCTTTCCATTGCTAAGCCTCTGAGCCTGGAGGGAAGCAAAACCATGCAAGCATGCTACCAGCTCCTTCAGCGTCTCAGAGCTGGGGGAGACTGGGCAAGAGTGGGGCTAGCTTTCTGACAGGACCCAGGAAGGGCCAAGAAACTTCCAGTCCCTCTAACAAACACATCCACCTCCATGTCCACCTCCAAAACCACCTCCACATACCTCCAACTCCACCATCCACATTACCACCACCATCACCATCATCACCATCACCACCATCACCTCCACCACCACCTCTACCTCCACTACTACATTTGACTCCACCTCAGTGCCTGCTCCAGGGAAAAAGAAGATGTTAATGCATCTTTCATGGAACCACAGGTCAGGACACCTAGATTGAAATTCAACTGACTTTTGATAACTGTGTGACTTTGGGGAAGCTACATAACATCTCTGTGCCTTTGTTTTTCTCTCTTAAGGTAGATGCTGTGTTAGCACCCATCTGGAACATTGTCTGGAAATATCTTGCTCAGCACAGCTCAGGGAGTGTCCGGAGCTGCCCATCACTGTGATTCTGACGGGCTGCTTCTTTGTTCCCCAGGGCAGGGCCAGCACCGGACTGCCTCCCAACAGCCCAGCCCCCCAGAGGCAGATGGAGAAGGAGCAATTAGCCTTCGGTAATAAAAGTACCCAGGCTGTCAGCCGGGCTGCCAGAGGGATTTATGAACTCTGCTGAAGGCTGAGCCACCAGGAGAGGCTATCAGGGGACACATCCCAGGTAAGAACAAAACAGCCCATCTGTCACCGCCAGGCCCTCCCCAGGGCAGGATGTGAGTGAGCCCCACCAACCCTTCCTGCACTGCCCGAGCCAGCCATAGAGAGCATGTGTGGCTTTCCTAATCAGGCAAAACAGGCAACAACCAGAGTCGTTCCGAGTTCTGAGGCGAGGCCACTCTCGCAGGAGGCAGGGATGTTGTAAGCACCAGGCAGACTCAGAGCCGCACCTCGGTTTTTTAAAACAAAGATCTGTAATGGATCATCATACATTTTTTAAAAGATTCTTGTTCTGCCTCAATGAATCACAATCTCCATGGATATTGCATCAGCAGGGAAGAAGTTTCCGTGGTACCTGTACATGTGTGGTGCCTGAGGACCACCAGGGCTGCCCTTCCTCCTTCCTCTGCCCTGTAATCTCTGATCCTTTTGCCAAGCATCTTCTGTCTGGCCATGTTCATCCACTAACCTCCCTCCCCTCTCTCTTTCTCTCTCTCTGTCTGCCTCTCTCTCTGTATGTCTCTCTCTGTCTCTGTGTATCTCTTTGTCTCTCTGTTTCTATGTCTCTGTCTGTCTCTCTATCAAAGCACACATAAGCACATGCACTCACACACACACACACACACACATACACTCACATACATTCACAGGCAAGTGCATATACATGCAACTCCATCCTCTGAGACATCCCTTCTGTAATGAGTACACAGAAACGGCACCTCGGGTTTTCTCCTCAGTCCCTGCTTCCAGTTAAAAGGAAGCACCCTTGGCTCAGCTCCACCAAGAAAGGACAAGGGAACTGGACTTCAGGGACAGCAGCGATGGCTTCCCCAGGCCTGGTCTTCTCCTCCACCTTCCCAGAGAAGGGCAAATCCAGGCCCTTCCACAAAACCCTTCCTCTGCTGACAGCCACAGAAGGCCAGCGCTGCCACACACAGCCTTGCTGGACCTGCCAGATCCACAGAGCCTACAGCACCCGCTTGCACACCCCACTGGCATACGCTCTGCAGCCTCCAGCACCCTGTCTACACTGCTTTCATGAACCTCATAGACAGGAAACCTGAACCTCATTCTCACACAGGTATCAGTGGCCAAAACCACTCAGGGTATTAGGTATGAGCATAAATATTCCCAACCCAGAACCCCAGCAGGAAGCCAAGAGCAGGGGATACCCCGCTCTGGTGGGATCTGCTGCACTGCTGGTAACGGCTGACTTGGAGAAAGTGGGATCTCCATGAAAGAGACGTCAGGCTCTTTCCATGCTGTGACCAGCAAACGGGAGCCCAGACAGTGGCACAATCCTAGGACCGTAGCAGATAGCATAGGGTAAACACGATCTCTCTTAGTTTTCTTCCTATTGCTGTGATGGAGACCCTGACCTGAGGCACCTTGGGAAAGAAAGGATTAACTTGGCTTATGTATCCCATGGTTCTCTAAGAGAAGCTAGGGCAGGAACCTGGAGGTGGGAATTGAAGCAGAGACCATAGAGAAATGTTGATAACAGGCTCGCTCACCCTGGCTTGCTCAATCTGCTTTCTTAAACAATCCATGGTCACCAGCTCAGGGGATGGTACCACCCATAGTGGACTGGATCCTCCCACATCAACCCTTAGTCCGGAAAACATCCCACAGACATGCTTATAGGCCAATTTGACGGAGGCATTTTCTCAGTTGAGATTCCTCTTCCCACCTGACTCTAACTTGTGTCAAGTTGACAGAAACCCAGCCATGACATGAGCTTTGTGCATCACCTAACGCCCCAGGCTGGACCTGCCAAAGGCCTTGAAGATTAATCAGGAAGCTGTGGCAGTTGAAAGATACAACTTCAAGCCTAAAGCACATAAACCCATCAGAAGTCTTCACACTTGATCAACAAAGCGCTTTCCAGCCATCCTGCACCAGACCCAGCCAGTCTCATCCCCCACCCCAATGGACCCAGGTACAAATGAGAGAGGTCAACAGACAAACACCCAGGCAAAGAAGTAAATTCAGCCCTAGGAGCAAACTCAGCCACCTCTGTGTCTCAGCTACAGAGACACAAAATTGACTTAATAAGGCACAGCCTGCTGGCTGGTTCCAAAATAAAGAAATTTAATCACTTGGCAAGTCCTTGTCACATGCCAGGGCTAGACCCTGGGGTTATTGGAAAAGGAGGAAAGAAAGCACACCTGTTGCTCTAAGTGTAGATCTGTGTGGGCTCACAGTGTGGAAGCTACAGTGTATCATGGTGGGAGGTCATGCAGGCAGAATGATGGAGCTGGTCACATGCATCCCCAGTCAAAAAAAAGTAGACAGTGAACAGGAAATAGGGCCCTTGGATGAAAGCTGAAGGCATCCCTGCAATGAGGAAGACTCTCTTGTTAAATGGGATAAGGGGCTGCTCTGGAACAGCCAAGTTCAGCAGGTGCCCAGCAGCAGGATTTGGCAGAACCTGGGATAAGGCATCTTAGTTGTAGCTCAGGATGGATGGAATGGGGAGCCAATCCTGAACCTGACTTAAGTGGACAAACTGAACCTGGAGGGGACTCAAGGAATATCATCTAGAAAGAGCTGTATCTGTTCTCAGGGACACAGCTCCTCTGCATACCACCTAGCAGGGAGGTAAACACAGCCACAGCCACAGCCACAGCCACAGTCACAGCCACAGTCACAGTCACAGTCACAGATACAGACACAGACACAGCCATGGACACAGACACACAGTCACAGACAGAGCCACAGACACAGACACAGTCACAGCCACAGTCACTGTCACAGACACAG
>NC_034595.1:103580013-103584556 GCF_900095145.1 Mus pahari | reverse complement strand
CACAGACACAGACACAGTTACAGACACAGTCACTGTCACAGACACAGTCACAGCCATAAAAACAGACACAGTCACTGTCACAGACACAGACACAGACACAGACACAGTCACAGTCACAGTCACAGTCACAGTCACAGTCACAGTCACAGTCACAGCCATAAACACAGGCTAGGTGGGCCAGGGGGAAAAAAAAAAGGATGGTTGAAGGGACCCTCTATAGACACAGAAGGAATCACTGGTTTGAGACCTATCACAGACTGTCCTCAGAGTTGCCCCCAACCTCTTAGTCCCTTGCCTTGAGTACAGCATAGTATCCCTTACCTTTCCCAGAGTGGGGTGTGGTCATGTGACTTGTGTTGACCAATGGAAGAGAAAGCTAAACGTGGTCATAATACTAACTGTGTTGTCCCATAGAATGGGAGCAGAGCTATGTGAACAGCCATGATTCCTTGACTCTCCCTGTCCAGTAATATGCCAGTCTGTGATGGTCCTGTGGCCTCATTCTACCAGTGAAGACAATGGGCAAGCAAGCACTGTTGTTTAAGTAACATTACTTTGTGTTGCCAGGTCTTCCAAGCTAACACACAGACTGTTCCCAAAAAGGGGAGCTGTGGTGAAATCAAACGATCTGTGCCCCTGGCTGCACAGCAGAGCAGTGTGTGTTCCTGAAACAGAGACCGCAAGCTGGAGATGTATCAATGCACCATCATGGTGATGTGTTAGTGACCTAAGAAGTAGATGAGCCAGTGAAGACAGGTCAGACCAAGGGATGATGACACACTCAGAAACAAGCCAGCTCACGACCAAGGGGTGACGTTTGACAACCTCTCTGTGGACAAAAGATTCTCGGAGAGTAACATTTCCACAAAGCCTGGTGTCTCGGGGGGATTGTGGTCAAGGTGAAGGAGAGGGGTGAGGTGAGAACAAAGGAACCAGAACACAGGAATGCCGAGCATGGTGGTGCACATGTGTCCTCCTGGCACATGCATGGGAGGGGAAAGCAAGATTAGCAGTTCCACATCTGCCTCATCAGCTACGTGGCGAGCTTGAGGCTAACCTGGGCTACATGAGACCCTCACTCAACAACAGCAAAAAGAGCCAATCAAAATACACTGATGGGGCATGGGGTGTCTGGAGAGATGGCTCAGTGTTCAATTAAAGCCCAATACTCTCGTGAAGGACCTGAACTCAGCTCTCGGCACCCAATGCCAGGTGGCTCACAACCACCAGTCACTCTAGCTCCATGGGGTCTGCTGCCCTCTTCTGGCCCCCGTGGAAACCTGCATGTATTTGCACACACACATACAGACAAAAACATGCATATGCTTTATTAAAAATAAGATAAATCTTTTTAAAATTACAGAGTTCATGAGAGCAATGTTGTTGAGACTGTGGTGCAGGCCTTGTGTTCTGGAACTCATGGGATTAGAAGGGACAAGTTCTTGGGACAGTTGAATGGGTTACATGGACCCCAGGATCACTGCATATCACTATACTCTGGGCTACACACACACACACACACACACACACACACCCTTCCCCCAGACAAAAGGAACATTGCTGGGGAGAGAAGTGGGCTGGGAAACTGTCTGGGAGACCACTGTCCTACCCCCCCCCCCAGCATGGTCAAGGGGATTAAAGGCAGCAACTAACGCTCCAAAGGGTGAGGCCAAGAAGGACCGATGGGCATCATGGGGAGCAGGTCCTGAGCAGGGCCAGAGCTGACCAGATGTGTGCACCTCACACTGCAGCAGAGCCCAGCCTCAAAACGTTTCTCTGTTGAGGTTTTGTAGTCACTGCTAACAGGTGTCCTGTGAGCTCACATCTCTGATTAGGGGGACAACCCTACACCTGGCCCATCATCTCCCAAGAGGCAGCAGGGTGACAGTCACTTGTCTTTTTAGCTCATCAGTGCCTGAGCAAGAGTTACACCACCCAACCCGGATAGAGTAGCCGCTGCAACTCCCTGGAGCACCACCATGGGCCCTGAAGGCAGGAGGACACTCGAGGGCCCTCCTCCCGAGTGGGCTGAGCCCTGGCGGGGTTCCTTGATGTTTATATTTGGAGATAGAGCATTTGCCGTTTAAAAATAGAATTAATGATATCTTTGTTCAGCATGGGGAGACAATGGTTTGGGAGCACTGCAGCCCCTCCCTCTCTAAATCCCTGCCATCTCTGTCATTTCCCGGCATTAGAAAGCAGTTCGCGCTGTTTCTAAGAATAGCTTCTGCTGGGACCCTGCAGAGGGCATGAAATTTACCCTTTTCACTGAGAGGAAAGCTGTTCCCAAAACTTTGAAAGGGTCTCCCTGTGTTTGAAGCCCCATGACATACCCCAGAACAATCGTCTCTGAAGGCATGGTCTTTATCACACCAAGGTTCAGTGGCTGCCCTCTTAGAATCCAAACCCAGCAAAGAGCCCTGATCCACTTTCCCTCCATTCCCACAGAGGCCCCGAACACACTCGGGCCTGACTAGAGGAGGGGGCATCTCCAGGGAGGTCTTACTGTGCGGAGATGGCTAAGCACCTCCAACCCTTTGACTGCAAGGCCTGAAAGGAAGGGTCTCTTTCTGGATTAGCAGCTGAGACCTCCAAGTGGAGCCTGAGAGGTTCTGCTGTGTGTGTGAGAGAGGGGGGGGAGGGAGAGAGAAAGAGAGAGCACATGCTTGTGTGAGAGACACAGAAAGACAGATACACAGAGACAGACAGAATGCTGTGCCAACAGTGACCTGCAGTCTCAGGACACAAACATGTCTAGAAAAGGATGGTGAAGCATAAGGGGGAGGGAGGATTGCTCAGTGGACTCACACAAAGCCAGAATCAAACAGAAACAACAGGCTGGAGGAAAGAACAACATTGAATTTGACAGAGTCAATATCTGGTGCCAGAGAGACTTCAGCCACAGTCTGTTTCCAGCTGATCACAGATGTGGAAAAGCCCAGACACAGATGTAGCCTGAGTGACCAGGGTTGTGAGAAGGTGGGGGTGGGGTGAAGGTGGGGCAGTGTATGAGGTGAGCATTTGGGTATGGGGGCCTGCAGGAGCATTGTGTGCCCATGTGTGTGCATGTGTATGTGCCTATGCATATGCGTGTGCCTGTGTTGTACCTGTGTATGTACCCATGTGTGTACATGTGTGTGTGTGCCTGTGTGTGCCCATGTGTGTGCATGTGTGTGTGTGCTTGTGTGTGTACCCATGTGTGCCTGTGTGTATGTGTGAGCCTGTGTTTGTGTCTCTGTGTGTGCGATTGTGTGCCTCTGTGTGAGTGTGCCCGTGTCTATGCCCGTGTGTGTATGTGTGTGTGCCTGTGTATGCCTGTGTCTGTGTGTGCACCTGTGTGTATGTGTACCTGTGTGCATGCCTGTGTGTGCAACCATGTGTGTGTACCCATGTGCGTGTGCCCATGTGCATGTGTGTGTGTGTGTGTGTGTGTGTGTGTGAGAGAGAGAGAGAGAGAGAGAGAGAGAGAGAGAGAGAGAGAGAGAACAAAACATGGTCAGCAATAGTCATACCAAAAGCCTCTACTCCGGAAAGGCAGACTGGGAAGAGGCAGAGTTGGGGAGGCAGGGGATAAGTTCCAAGCTGGCTAAGACTTTCCCTGTCACTAGCTGGGCACAGGCTCATCCATGTGACAACTTATCTGTGCCACTGTCTCCTCGTCTATCTGGGGCTTGGGGATGCTGTGTGACCAGACACTGACGAGCACTTTCTCTGTTTATGTCACAGTGCATGTCCTGCTTTCTGAAGACAAATAAACAGGCAGTCCTTCTAAACAGACCACTGACAGGGACTCCTGAGGAGACCTGACAGCCATCTTCCATAACGATGCAGATGCAGATAGGGGACGGGTGGACGGAGACCTGCCTGGCCTGGGCAGGGTGGCAGTGCCTTGCTGGACTTGGGCCATGGGAGAGTAGATGCTCCCGAAGTCAAAGGAGCCACCTCCTGCTGACCGTATCAGCCTCTGCTGGCTGGGAGGCAGAAGGGGTGGAGAGAAGCAAGCACCAGGTCCCACGCATGACCAGGGTTCCAAGTCCTGGCAGTGCCTGCTGCCTTGTGCGCCATGGGACGTCACCCTGGACCTCTGTCCTGTTTCAGAAGCCAGTGAGACACCTACCTGACATCCAGCAAGCCCTGAGGTTCTCTGCCATGGAGTACTGAGAGAACGCTTCTCACAGTGAGGTCTTGGCCACCGGGTGGCTGGCCGGGCAGACGCTCACAGGGCTGGCTTGGGGTCCTTGGTTGCGTGTACCTAACACATACAGTTTGGGGGAAAGGATTTTTATTTTGGCTCACAGCGTAAATGTTCCGTCCACGGTGGCAGGGAAGACAAGACAACAGGAGTCTGAAGCAACTGTCACGTTCCATTCCATCCACAGCCGGAAACAGAGAGATGAATCTTGGCGCTCAGCTATCTTCCTCCCTTTCCTAGTCTGTCTGGAATAGCAGCCCATGGGACGGCACTGTCCACATTTAGAGTGGATCAGATGTGAGAGGTTCTGCTGTGTGTGTGTGTGTGTGTGTGTGTGTGTGTGTGTGTGTG
>NC_034595.1:103525598-103579903 GCF_900095145.1 Mus pahari | reverse complement strand
AGAGAGAGAGAGAGAGAGAGAGAGAGAGAGAGAGAGAGAGAGATGAAGACAGGCAGAGACACGGAGACAGAGATACAGAGCCAGAGACACAGGTTTTTCATGTAATTTGAATTGTCCCTCATTGACACTCCCACAGGTTTGTCTCTAAATCTCACCAAGCTGACAGCAATAACATTGACACTTGGTGCTCACTCTCCCTCTAGACCTGGGAGAAATCCCCCAATTCACAGAGTGATTCACAGAGGACACCCCAGAGCCCTGGGAGTGGAGGGTAAGGGCAGCCCAATTGGGCCTTGCACAAAAACGATAGCAAGAGGCTAGGGCTGAGAACCATCAATCGATAAAAAGACAGGGAGAAAAGAGTGGGTGACAGTCCCTCCCAAACAGCATTATGATAATGATGGGGGACCACCTTCCTAACACAGTGAAAGCTTTTACAATCACTCAACCATCAACTCTGGGACAGTGACTGAATAGATAACCATTAGAAGGCATGCCGTGCAGTCATCTTCATGGAGATGGGAAAGCTGTGTTCTATTATTTAGGCTTTGCCGGGTTTCAGAGTCATCCATGTCCTACGCCAAGCATATATTACTTTGTTAAGAGCTCAGATATTAATTTTTAACATAGGCCTACGGCTAAAGATGACACCATGTTTTGAAGGCAGTGATGTAAATTTATCGAGGGCATAGTGGGTGAATCTGGCTGTGGTGGTTTGATTGAAATGTCCCCCACGGGCTTGGGTGTTTGATTACTTTGTCCCCACTTGGTGGCGCTGTTGAGTGTGTTTAGGGGGTGTGCCTCTGCTCGAGGAAATGCATCACAGGCGGGTTTTGAGGTTGTAAAGCCTTGTGCCATCTTCAGGGCCCTCTTTCAGCTTCCTGCCTGAGGTTAGGGATGTGAGGAGCCATCATCGACTCTGATTCGCTGGAATTTTGAAGCTGAGGCTGAACCCCTCTTGAGGCTACAGGGAAGTCAGTTCTCCAGGCCTCTGGCCTTGACACTGGTGAGCCAGGGAAGTCCTGTGACTCTGGTATTCACTTCCTTCCTGATAGTGCCCGGAAACTCTCTTCTGTCTCCTCATGGCCACCATGACCCTGCCCCACCTGGATTCCATCTTCTCTCTCCCCTGCCCCTTCTACCAGTGTTCTGTGGCCTGGACTGTGGCTCCGGACAAAGAATGTATTGGAACCTTGGTTTCCAGAACCCATGAGTCCTCGGGACACACAACAAAGGGTCCTTACATCGTCTCCAGGCTCTTCCCAGCCCTGCCACCTTGACCTCGAGATCTGGACTTCAGGCTGTGAGGAACTGCGTTGTGCTGGCTACCTTTCCAGTTTTGGTTGCCCAAATTAGCTAAACCAAGCCCTGCCTGTTCGCAAGGCAACCAAGGTATGTTTGATTATAGCAGGACACACCATATTGACACTTAAAGACCTCTACTGACTTCCCAATTCGCTTAGAGTCTGGAGTCAGCATGGAATTCAGGCTTCTGATTCCTTCCAGTGTTCATTACACTGGGCCCTGCTCGCTGCCCACGGGGCCCTTCTCTTTTCCGTCTAAGTATCCTTTCCTTTTCCTAATGCTCTCCCCACACCCTCCTACCCCAAGTGATGGTGTAAATAGTACTTGCAGAAGCAACGCTCTTCTTCCCAGGGCTCTTTCCCTTCCTGACTTCGCACAGTCACTACATAAGTGCTGCCTGAGCCTCTTGCCCCAAGTTTCCTTAGCTGTGGGCTCATTGCTTTGGGGAGACCAGGCCAATCATTGTTATGATATTCCCTAGAGACGGTGGGATGCTGTGGTCTCCACTAGCGAGCTACCAATGGCGTACCCCATCACCTTCATTTATAATGCCAAGGATGACAGACACTACCAGACAAAACCACTAGTGTTTAGTCAAGGGATTTTGAAAGATGGGAAGTCATTCCACCGTGTGCTCTGACCCAAGAGCAAACTTGGCTCCAGCTACTGCCAATGAGCTTGGCCTGGAGGAGCCAATGAAAAGGGGCTTCTGAGATGCTTCCTAGGCTCGGGCAACCTGGCCGTGATTGTCTCTCCCTTCTGCCCTTGAGGATGGCTCGACTCCCAGGCAGCCCAAGGGCGCCTCATGAACTCCTCCCACCGAGAGGCCACCTCAGTCTCCTGTTTCTCCCTGCCTGCCTCGTTCAGACACTCTAGGGCTCGGTATGAACATATTCTCCATCAAGCTGCAAGCTGCATGAATGGAAAGATATCAACGTAAGTGGAAATCACACACGGCTCTCCCAGACCAGGTGACAGCTGACCTCGACGGCTGCATTTGCAATCCCATAATGCCCCACAAGAGTCCCTGAGTGCCTGGGACCAGCCACGCTGCCAGTCATCAGGACAGAAGAGGTCTGTCCCACAGGAGAGACGACTCAAGCCAGACAGCTCATGGATTTCCTTGTCCTTTGGGCACAGTGAGACCCTGATGCCCACTAGACCCCGAGCTTGACCTGCTGGGCCTGATGTGGCCCCATGTCCTTGGTGGAGGAATCTGGCACAACACTTGCTCCTCTGGCCCAGGCTACTCCTCCCCCTGTCAGATAGCATTGGCCTTTCATTTAAAAACAGCTTCTCTAACTCACGTGTCAGAGGCTCACCCACTTTAAGTGCTCAACCAGAGAGTTCTTAGTGTGTATGCACACCCTGTGAACCTCACCAAGTAATTCCAGAATATCGGCATCATATAAGAAGCCTCTTCCTCCATCAGTAACCGCTCCAGTCCCTTGTTCCATTTCCCCACCATAACTCTCGGCCTGTCTCTTCTGTGATTCTGAACTTTCCTGTTAATATTCTCAACATTTTCCATCCCTTGCCGCCTGGGCCTGAGGACTATACCACCCACGCTCTCTTGCCATCTTTAAACCTGTCAGCCCACCTCTGGACAGTGGAGACACAAAGGGGCCAGGGAGGGAAGAGAAGACACACTTCCAGTTTTAAAAACCAAGAACTACTGCAGGAGGATGTTCAGAATGGACTCGGAGAGAAACACGGGAAAGCCCAGCCATTCTGAGTCTTGTCCCTCCAGGGAGTGCAAACCTTCTCTTACGATGACAACATGGGGGAGGGAGGGAGGCAGAACTGGAAGCACCTTCCCCCCCCCCCCCGCTGTGAGCTGGCTGGTTGGCATCACTACTGTGGCACAGCCCTGGGAGGCACCCTTGTCTAATCTGTAGGGAAAGTGGAGCCGAGCCACCTAGTGGCGGCCGCGAGTATTGCATGGACTCTGCCTGTGTCCCAGCCTCCCCATGGCTTCCCTCTGGAAGCAGCCACTGTACTCAAGCACCTTTTCCTTCTCGTTCTTTGAATGGAGCCTGGTGACTTTTCTGTAGCCACGAGGCCCAATTTTTTTTTCTCAAGTTACCAGAGCAGTCACGTGTACAGCTGTGTGCACATGAACCCTGGAGCGGTTGGTAGAGGCGTTTCTGCTGTGCTGAGAAATGCCACTGGAAAAATTGGAAGCTGAATAGCCTCCAAGTCAAACTGGGCTGGAGAGATGGCTTTAGAGCTAACTGGCTGCTCTTGCAGAGAACCTAAGTCTGATACCCAGCCCCCGCCGGTAACTCCAGCTCTGGGGAATCTTATGCCCTCTTGTGGCTTCTCGGGGTGCTGCATGAACAAGACATGCATTCACGTAGACACACACACACACACACACACACACTCACACAAATGAAAATAAATCTCTTTATAAAAATCAAATCAACGAGTGCCTCTGAAAACCAGACACACAAGAAGAGAAAAACATTCCGACTCCACTACATCCCGCTGAACTCCACGCCCTGCAGGCCTCACTGGTTAGCTAAAAATGGCCATCCATATTTTTAAAATAAAGTCCCATGTAATTTAGTGGAGGTTATTTTTCACCCCATCCTGAAAACAAACACGGCGGGTGGCGAAGGCCAGCAGATTTATGGGGAGGGAAAAGATCTATATTCCCTGGACCAACGTGACGGTACCAGATTGGGTAAGCTCTGCATACACAATAAATTACCCATTGATTAATTGTGCTTCTTGGGCCTTCTAGGGTATTTCTCATGCCGACAGCAATGTATGCACTAACAGTGACTTGGGGAAGGGAAGGGCCTGGGGATTCACTCCACAAAGGAAGGGGCAAAGGCCACTCTCGAGATCTTGGAACTTCTCATCGCTCACACGGGGTGGCTTGACAATGAGGGATTCCTGGACCTCACAAATGAGCCACTGCTGCCAGATAGGATGTGGCTTCATGGAAGACAGCCCGCCCAGAGTGGGAAGGGCTCTGGGTTCTATGCCAGCGCTGGAAACAAATACTTCATGAGATATTGTGCATGCTTATTAAAAGGGGGAAATCACTTTATAGTTAAAAGGAAAAAAGAAAAAGAAATCCTGGTGACCACTGTGGAGTATGGCACAGGACAAACAAGCATGGCTGCATCACCATTCTGCAAGGTGGTGTAACCATCTCCTACAAAGCCAAACACAGCCTGGTCACATACACATCTTGGCATTTGCTTGAAAGCTCTGGAAACCTATGCCGGGGAAAACATATGCTAGAAGGTTGACAGCATCTCTGTTTATAATTTCATATATACCCAGTTCCTCCCCCCACAACCCCCATCCCATGCCCCTCCCCCTGCTTCTGTTCCTCTGCCCACCACCCACTTCCACCTCCCCGCCCTCGATTCCCCTACACTGGGGCATCTATCGAGCCTTCATGGGACCAAGGACCTCTCCTCCCATTGATGCCTGACAAAACCATCCTCTGCTACATATGCAGCTGGAGCCATGTGTACTCCTTGACTGGTGGCTTAGTCCCTGGGAGCTCTGGGGGATTCTGGTTGGTTGATATTGTTGTTCTTCCTATGGGGTTGCAAACCCCTTCAGCTCCTTCAGTCCTTTCTCTAACTCCTCCATTGGGGACCCAATGCTCAGAAGACTGAAATGTCTTTCAGCAGGTTCACAGGGGAAGTAACAGGAAACTCATCACCCTATAAAAGGGAAGGGGAGAGATTCAGATGGATCTTAAACGCATGTTGGAGATGGGAGAAGCTGATCTTTAAGGGACATGCAGGGTGACGCGGGTCACGTGACATTCTAGACACGGCCTCGGCAAAACAATAAATGCATCCTGTAAGTAAAGGGGTGGTGGCCAGGGCTCTGGGGACTAGAGAACTGAAGGGACTATCTGGATGACCCTGGGGCATACACAACAGTGCACACTTGTCAAAAACCAAGGTTTCCACAGGCAAATGGTGGTTTTTATGGGTAACTTGTGTTTTAAATAAAATAGGAGTTCAGGGGATCTTGATGAGATAGAAACCATGACAGATAGGTGCCGTTAGGATTCAATGGCTGTCACCTCCCTGAAGGAGAGGATAGAGAAATCAATCCAAGTAAATTAGGGGTGAGAGTGAAGGTTGGCCAGAGACATCGTGTGTTTCCCAGACACGGCAGCCTAGTGGCTTAGAACTCCCTGTAGGGTTAGGGTCAGCAAGGTATGGTGCGTGTTGGCAGACTGAAGAGGCTATGGGCTGGCAGCGGGCAGTGGGAGCCAGGGACAGATGAGAGAAGGAGTCTGGGGAAAAAACACAGGCATGTAACCAGATTAGAGCCGGAGGCATCAAGGTAGAGTGGCGTCTCAGTGAATATCAGTACATATGGAGATAGAGGGATGAAAGCAGCAGCAGAAGAAAGGTAGACACACATACACACACACACACACACACACACACACACACACACATAGACACACACATACACACACACACACACACACACACACACACACACACATATATATATATATATATATATATATATATATATATATACACATATACATACATGCATACATACATGGTTGAATGGAAATAGATGAAAATGATAAACAGATGGATAAATGATAGATGATGATAGATAGATAATAGATGATGGATAGATTGATAAATTGATTAAATAAATAGGTTGTGGTAGGGCCTTCAAGAGCAAAGGGAAAGGAAAACAGGAAGCATCTGCACGGTCTGGTCCATGTCTACATGTGACCACATCTTTCCTGGACCCTTTTCTTCCCCTCCTACACATTCCAGCCTTTTTAGCCTTACTGCCCAGTAGTTTAAAGTATCCAGTCAAAAATGTAAGTCAACCAATATGGAGACAAAGAAGCTAAAATAGCATAGAAGACCCAGTACCACTATACAGGGATTTTTTGGCCATTGGATAGTAACCCACTGAGAGCCTGTGTGCTGGCACAGCAAACTCTTCCCAGGAGAAAAAGCCTTGGCCTCACTCCTCTGTTCAGAAAGTCAGCAATGCTGTTATGGTTTGAATGAAGGTGGACTTCCAAAGCCCATGTGTTAGAACTCGGGTCTCACTGTATTGACAGTGAGACATGACTGAGTTGTTTAAAATTATATGTATGGTGGGATTAAAGACCTTGGAGTGGGTGTTGAGAATGGACTGGTTAGGTACCTTTGTCCTTCCTCTTTCTGCCATGTATAGGTACCACAGCACATTCATGCTCTCCAGACCACATGGGAACAAGGTACCTTCTTAAAACACAGACTAGGACTCAACAAAACATCAGACCCACCCGATACCTTGCCTGGGGTTTTAATCCTCCCAACCTGTGAGAAGTCATTTCTATTGTTTATAAACTCACAGACAACCCTGTGACAGCAATATAAATGGACTTAGATGGTCCTCCAACATACCGTCAGATAGCCAGGCATGGTGGCACAGACCTATAGTAGTGCCAGCTTCTTAGGAGGCCCAGGCAATAAGATCATGAATTTATCATGTGTGAGACCTCTCTGGGCGAGACAGGAACAAGCATCTACCAACCCCAGATCACACCAAAGTAATGATCCCATCCAAGCCCAACTTGGTGGCCCAGTGAGTCACTGTGGTGACTTATAGGAGCATGAAGGACTCCAAGCTAGATGCCCCACAGCAAAGCCAACTGCAGTGTGGGTGACAATTCACAGAGCTCAGTAAAGACCTCAGTGGGTCAGAGGGTCTTCAGGGAGGAGATCAAGCGCTCACAGAGCCTGGCACCTGAGCATTCTATACCTCAGGTACCATACATCCAATTATATTTGACAAAAAGTCCACCCAACCTCAGGGGAGCAGGAAGAGGGGCAGATGGGACAAAGCCAGAAACAAGGGTCTCTGGGCTGTAACCATCCCTCACCAGTACAGTCACCAAGGCCACCCTCGAGCATCCTCACCCCATAGCACAGGGGACTGTAGAGCCTGGATGGCCAGGCAAGGCTACGACATTCGTCTCGGTTCCCAGGCACTGCCGCCCTCTGGCATATTTCAGAAAAGTTTTTATATCAACAGTTGGATTTTTAGAAAATTCTTTGCTATTGAAGAGAAAAAGCCTTTATTTGGGGGACTTCGCAACTGATGTCGAAACAAAGCTCACTTCCCCAGGAAACAGAGACACAGACCAGATTCTAGAGCTGATGAGCGCGAACAGGCTCCCAGGAGAGTGGTTCTGCCCTTCCTCACTGTTCTAGCAATGGTGGATGGGTGGGTTGTCTTCCCCCTTCTCTGGAACCTCACCCTGCATCGAACGCCTCAAGGCATCCACACTCTGCCAGCTCTGGTTCAGTGGAGAAGGGCCCGACTCGGAAAAGGTATCCCAGAGATCAGAGGTACAACAGCAACAGCCGAACATGAAGTCTTGAACACAAAGAACAAGCCAGCTGCCACCCACCAAGGCCTCTCGGCCTGTGCCGCTGACCTAAGGAGGAGGCAGCCACCTCAGCCGGCATAGCTGCTCCAGTCTGGCCCCAACTCAATACAGCCGCAACAGGCAGAGTCTCAATGTGTCCCTCCTTTCCCGATCCAGTCCTGGGCCAGCCAGTGGTGGCCGCTCCCACACAGGAACAAAAATCACACCAGCCAAAAGGAAGGCACAGATTGGTCCCATTTGACATGCTTTCTATGCAGAAAAGTGTGTGGAGCCAACAAACACCCTGTGGAACTGATGGGAGAGCTGAGTGAGGTCGAAAGATACAGGGAGCAAAATTAATGTCCCTCAGTGGTGGGACAGAAAATAAAATGCCATTGTCACACTCAAGACAACTTTGTTCTATGGAGAGAACTCTGAAGAGAAACTCGTAGTGAACTTTGAGTATACAATGCCTTCTTAACTATAGTTAATACAATGTACTAACTACACAGTAATATAATTAGAATATGCTCACTATACAGAAATATAATTACAATGTACTCACTATATAGAAATAGAATTACCATGTACTAACTAAACAGTAATATAATTATAATATGCTTACTATATAGTAATATAATTACCTTGTGCTCACTATATAGTAATTACCATATCCTAACTACACAGAAATATAATTACAATATGCTCACTATGTAGAAATATGATTACTATGTACTAACTACACAGTAATATAATTACAATATGCTCACTATATAGTAATATAATTACAATGTACTCACTGTATAGTAATATAATACCTTATATTCACTGTATAATAATATAGTAAAATGTATTAACTACACTAATATAGTTACAATTTACTCACTACATGGTAATGTATATAACCATTTATATACATTCATAATACAGAATATAGGTACACTGTATTCACTATATATTAAATAATTACAATATATTCAGTGTATAGTAATATATTTATAGTGTGCTTACTACACAATAATATAATGTACTTACTACATGGTAATATAATTACAATATGCTCATATAATTACAATGTACTCACTATACAGTAATACAGTTATATTATGTTCAATATACAGTAATATAGTTATGGTGTGCCCAGTATATAGTAATATAGTTACAGTGTACTCACTACACAATAATATAGTTACAGTGCATTCACTATATAGAAATATAATTACAAAAATGAAAAAAACAAGAAATATAATTACAATGAATTCACAAGCTCAAGTTCAACATCTTAAATTCATACAATCCAGTACCAATGCCAAAGACTAAACTCAAAGCCTTAAACTTGAAGTCAGGCATGGTAGTGCACACCTTTAATCTCAGTCCTCAGAAGGCAGAAGCAGGCAGATCATTGAGACCTCGAGGCCAGCCTGGTAAATATGACAAGTTCCAGGCCAGCCAGGGCTGCTACACAATGAGACCTTCTCCCCTCAAAAAGATATATTAAGTAGAATTGAGGCTAAAGAGCTGACTCTGGGGTTGAGAGCATTTGCTGCTCTTGGAGAGAACCCAGGTTCAATCCTACATGGTAGCTCACAACCAGCTGTAACTCTAATTCCAGGGGGGTCAGGTGCCCTCTGGCTTCTGTGGGCACTGCACGCACACGCACGCGCACACATACACACACACACACACACAGGCAAAACATCATACACATACAGTAAAAGTCAATATATTTAAAAAGGAAAACCCTTGCACTTGCTAAGCAAGCTTTCTTAGCAAGCCAAATCGACAAGCAACGTTTTGTCAGTTAGACCCAGAGGGCTGGTCCTTGTGGTAGCATGTACAGTCACTTAGAAATTAAGTACCTGGATGTAAATCTAAAGAACTCTCTGTGGGGGTTTCAGAATGAAACACCAACACTTTTGATAAAAGAAATCAAAGATCTAAATAAATATTCCAGAGAGACAGACTATGTCCATAGGTGGGGAAGTTAAACCCAGTCAAAATGCCATTGATCTGTAACTTGACAAACTGGGCACAGCTCCCGAGAGATCCCAGCAAGATTGTCTTGTAGATTGTTCTGATGTTTGTTTTAGAAGGTGAATGATCTAGAGTCACTAAAACAATTGTGAAAAATAAATGTCTTACAAGGCATTGGTCTGCCCTATTTCAAGACTTGTTGCTAGCTAGTGTGTTCAAGACTACACAGGATGATGGGGCATGGACACACAAGAGGGAAATAGAACAGAGAGTCCCAAAATAGACCCACAGTACACACAGCTGATGGTGGGCCCAGGTCAAAAGGAGGTAGGTAGGTAGAGATAGATGAGGGGGGGAGGGATTAGAGAGGAAGGGAGGGAGGGAAGGAGTGTGGGAGGGAAGGGGCAGGCAGATAGACACAGAGACAGAAACCAAAACTAGAAAGTGACAAACTGGATTTTATCAAAATTAAAAACTGTTAAAGGTCCTCAGAGAAGATTTAAAGACAGGCTACAGGGTGGGAGGGAACATTTGCAAAAACACACATCATATAAAGTCCCATCAGATATCAGCCACAGAAAGAAAAGCACCAGGGTCTCTTGTAACCTCCATCCTAATTTATATGCACGAAGGAATCTCATTTTCCAGAGATGCTAGACAGTTTCCCCAGCCTCCAAGTCCATAGAAGATGGATCTGAAGGGGTTTTTTTCTTTAACATTTAGAATTAATTTTTAAACTGTGTTGAATATGTAACATACACTCCATCATCCTAGCCATTCTTTTCTCTTTAATTTTTATTGTATGTTAATGTTTTTCTGCATGTATGTATTTGCACAATGTGTATGCAGTGTCCAGACCAGAAGAGAGTGTGAGATCCCTGGAAATGGAGTTATGAATGGCTGTGAGCTGCCATGACTGCTGGAAATGAAACCCAGGTCCTCTGCAAGAGAAATAAGTGCTTTTAAACGCTGCCATCCCCCACTCAGCCCCAGCATCCTAGCAATTCTGAAATGTGTACTTCACACTGAAATGGATACATTTACTTTGTTGTTATAACACTGTCTCAAATGTCTTTTCTTCTTGCAAAACAGAAATTGTCCTCATTAAGGAACTCCTGGTCTCTCTCACCCGGCTCTCCACACCCTGGGACTGAGCAGAAAGCAGGGGTCGAGACTCCTGCAGTGAGGAGAGCAGGAGGCTGGCCCTACCCACCACTGCAGGGTTCACTGCGGGGTTGAAGGAATGAAGCCTGGCCCAGGACCAAGACTGAGGTACAGACTACTGCAACACAGGATCGTGCTACTTAAAGCAGCTGCAAGACACTGAGCAGCATAGAGCGGCTCAGGGGCTCTGCGCTCTTCCCTGGTGGGCCTTGTGTGATATCTGTCTCTCAAGAGCCAGTCCCGAGATCCTACAAAAGCTTGACGTGCACCAGCCAGGCCTTGGGACAGCCCTGACTGGTGTAACTAACACAGGCGAAGGAACAGAAGAGTGTGGGCCACGAGAGTACTGGAGATTAGAGGCAACACTTCTCCAAATCCCTAGAGAGCACTTGGGAGAAGACTCAAGGCTCCTGTGTGACTGAAAACAAATCCTTTAACACAGTCACTCAGCTTAACTTTGTGACAGCAGCTGTACCAGACCAGTGTAACTGCTTCTACCACAGGGCCCGCCCTTAGAACTGAATGTTCTAGTCCCCTGGCTACTACTTGGTGTTTCCTGAAAAAAAAGCACAGATGGGCTGTGGTGGGTGGGTGGATTGATGAAAAGAGAGAGATAGAAAAAGAAAGAGAGAGAGAGGGAGGGGGAAAGTGAGGGAGAGGGAGGAGGAGAAGGAAGGGGAAGAAGAGGGAAAGGAAGAGGAGATAAGTGGGTGGGAGTATGGATGAAGGTGTTGGGCCCCATTTTGGCCATGGTTTGGGCCTTGAGGACAAACCCAAGCCTGGCTGGAGTTTTGAGACCTGTCTCAGTCACTTCCATATTGGGGGTGGGGGGACTCAGCAAGACCTGTTTGGCCCTGCCTCTGTCCCACCGTTGCTGATGTAGAGCTCCGTCATTGGCGCTGTCACTCCATACCCTCCATCACCCTTCCCTGCCTCCTATGTCATCTTTCCCCACCAAAAATCCCCCTCCCTATGTTCCAGACTTACATAAGCGAGAGGATGATGCCATAAAGTTGAGTTCCTGCTTCGACAAGACTCCCAGTTCAGTGTGTTTCTTTTGGGCCACTGACACTCGCCATCCTGCTCAGCCCTGGAAAAATCTCTCTCCTCTCACCTGGACCTGTGGGCAAGGAACCAGGATGAGCGATGGACAATAGTAGATGGGAAGAAAAATAAAGGGATGAGAACATGGATGGAGGGAAGCGTAGGTGATGGATGGTGGGGAGTAGGGAGCATGGATTGATGGGAGGAAAGAAGGATGGATGGATGGATGGATGGATGGACACACATGTATGGGTGGGTGGGAGGATGGATGAATGGATGGATGGGTGGATGGATGGGTGGGTGGGTGGACAGACAGATGGGTGAATGGATGGATGGGTGGGAGGTTGGGTGGGTGGATGGGTTGGTGGGTAAGTAGATGGATGGAAGGATGGGTGGATGATTAATAGATGGGTGGATTGATGGATAGATTAATAGATGGGTGAGAGAATGGATTAGAAAATGAATTAATGAGTGAACTAGTGAATGAACATACAGGGGAGTTACCAGATGCTGTGAGGATTCTAAGAGCTGCACATTGCCCAGCACAACACTCCTCTCCCTCTCCCTCTCCTCTACCTCTCTCCCCCTCCCTCTCCCCCCTCTCCCTCTGTGTGTGTGTGTGTCAGTCCCACAGTGCAGCTGGAGAAACAGATAAATTATGCTTCACAGGTTACACAGGAATCAATGTACCTCAACACCAGGAAAAAAAATAGGTCATGATTTTCTGTAAACCTGCCACAAACTGCCCCGATCAATGATGACACCCATCTGTTTTACTCTTCGAACTGTCTATTTTTAATCCTCATGAATAGCAGAGGAGTCCAGGAGGAGGAAGCCAAGACGTGAGTGTTTGTTGCGATGGGCCTGGATGCAGAGCTCCAAGGGGGAAGACAAGCAGGTTCCTCCGTGGCAGGCAGCCTCCTGCAGGATGTCTGTGTCAACTGGGCAAGTCGGGGTGCATAGAGACACCAGCCCTTCCCCACAAGCCCTCCACTGCCTCCTGGATACTGGTCTTTTTTAAAAATGTGATTTTGTGTGGTCTGAGCACATGTGTGTGCATGTGTGCATGTGATGTATGCACACGTATCTATGTAGGGGCTACATGTGTGGAGGCTGGAAGACAGCCTTGGGTGTCACCCAGGAATTTCATTCACCTCCTTTGAGGCAGAATCCTTCAGTGGAGAGAATTTATCCCTAAGACTAGCAAAACTGGCCATTGAGCCCCGGTGATTTTCCTGTCTTTTCCTCTCCAGCGTGCACCTCAGCACCCAGAGTTTTATGTGGATGCTAGCGATCCAATCCAGATCCTCATGCATTCTGACAAAAGATGGCCAACAGCTAACTAGCATCAGCTGCAACTGGCACAGGAACACACCCACTACCAAGGCTCAGATCTGTTCATTAAAGTAAACCACACATATCCTACTGTTATGAGCCCCAGGAAGGCGCACCATTCGCCAAAGTCTCAGTTTGGACAAATTCCTGTGTAGTGGTCTGGCCCTGGATCAGATAAGATGCCCGGCGGTTTGGCTGAGGAGATGGGTGAGAAGACCTAGAGAAGACACAGGGATCCTCTGAGCACCAGAGATGTCCGCCCCTCCCAGTTCAGAACCAGACCCTGCATCTCACCAACCCTCCCGAGCTCTCAATGCCTGGCCATGCATGTGAGCTATTGAATAACCAATTACTGATTAGCTTGCTCATGTCAGTCTGTCCCCGAGGCTCTGAGCACTTAACTTTAGAGGTCCCCAGTGTAGAGGACTCTGGGTTCTTCTCCAAAACTACCAGCTATTGGAGAGAACCTTACAGGCACTGAGAAACCTCGGGACCCACTGCCAGAAGACGCCATTAGCTAATCTACTCCTTTTTTTTGAAGCTTTGGGCTCATTTGGCTTCTGGGGCAACTGCTGCCAATGAGGCCCCCTAATAAGTAATTAGAAGATAATTAACATTTGTAGCATACAATAGAAACATCTGGACCTACTGAGTTATTAAAACCTAAAAGTTGATTAATCAGTTGTAGAGAGAGATGAAAACAGGCTCAGCTACTAGGTTCAGCCTCTCTCCCTCCCCTGCCCCCACCTCACTTCACCTCTGTTCCCCAAGACACTCAGGTTCTGTGGCTCCAGAAGCAGCCTCACCCACCTCCCAATGCAACGGCCTCCCCCGCCTGCCTCTAAGGCTTACAGGGAAGTTAAAGGCCTGGACCCAGTGAGGTTCCTCGGAGGAACGGGAAAGCACAGGACATGGGTCCCCACCTATGATTTTACCTTTCAGCTCTGCCTTGGAGCTTGGGGACAGAAGCTACTCTGGAAGTGACACAGCGTGGCTTATCTGGGGAACAGACCCTGGCTCCCAACCCTCCACCACTCAGGTAGGGTCAAGTACTAACTAGCAAACTATTCTTTCCTCTAGCATTCGGCCATCTGTAAGGAGGGGGGGTGTCAGGGAGCCTTGAATCCCTAGCGGCCCCCAACCGTGACAGTAGCTCTCTCATTGTCCCCACTCTCCTTTCCTTCTCTTCCAAGCAGTGCTGCAGGAGCTGCACCAGAACCCTCGGGTCTGATGAGGCTGACCACACTCCAGTGCTCTCCCGAGCTTTTGGTCTGCAGCCAAAGGGTTGCACCAACCAACCATCCGCCTGCGGCTGTGGGACCAGAGTGCAGCTGAGGGGCTGCTGTGAAGGGAAATCCAGTCAGGGCTGCTGACTCTCCTGCAAGGCTGAGAACAGAAAAACACCGAATGGCCCGTCTCCTAGGGACTGTTTGAGAGACACCCTCTGGGTAACCTGTTCCCACTCTCTTATAAAGTGAAACACATGGAGACAGACTACAGGGGCTCCCCGTCCAGGAAATGGTCCCTCCTGCTCTGACTGAAGTTCCTCCGTGTTCAGACACAGAATTTGAACCTTCAGAATGCACTGTTTGATTCACAATGTCACCTGATGTGAGCAGAGCCAATGAAAGACTCTCCCTCTGTTGAAAGCCCCGCCCTCCATTGAGACCCACCCTCTATTGAAAGTCACTTCCTCCAATGACAGGCCTCCCTCTACTGAAAGGCCTGCCCTTAGATTCTTTTTCCCTCCTGTGCTCTTATTAGGTGGTGTAGCTTTAATTTTTTTTTCAATGTCTACTTTTAATGATGGCTCTTAAATGCTTTAACCTCCCTTCTAGGTCACCACCCACCAGGGACAGTGGGAAAGAAAGGGAATTAGGATATGGGGGAGGGGGAAGAGGACCTGTCTAGAAACGGTTCTTTGGAGCAATTCCCATCTGCGTTGTCAGGAAATCAGCAGTTCAGTTCAATTTACGGGTCAGCAGCAGCAACTCGATCCACTCGCAAACACTTCATGGATGCACCAGCAGTCCAGGTCAGTAGTGTTGGGATAGCAGCAGCGGTGGTATGACCCAGCGGGAACAGCCAGACCTCAGGCAGTCCGCGTAAGTCAGCAGGAGGGACCGAGACCACCAGGGACACCAGGAAAAAGTGGTCAGCTGTGTCTCTCAGCGAAGGGGAGACCAAGAGGCGTTGCACAGCTAGCTCTTCCAGCAAGCTATTCCAAACCCCACCCCCCACTCCTGTCACTCTGTCTGTCCAGTCCTACTTACACCATGTACTGGCTAGCTTTGTGTCAACTTGACACACCTGGAGTTTTCACAGAGAAAGGAGCTTTAGTTGNGGAAATGCCTCCATGAGATCCAGCTGTGGGGCATTTCCTCAATTAGTGATCAAGGGGGAGGTTCCCTTGTGGGTGGGACCATCTCTGGGCTGGTAGTCTTGGATTCTATAAGAGAGCAGACTGAGCAAGCCAGGGGAGGCAAGCCAGTAAAGAACATCCCTCCCTGGCCTCTGCATCAGCTCCTGCTTNCTGACCTGCTTGAGTTCCAGTCCTGCATCCTTTGGTGATNAACAGCANTATGGAAATGTAAGCTGAATAAACCCTTTCCTCCCCAACTTGCTTCTTGGTCATGATGTTTGTGCTGCTTGTGGACGTTGTACATCGTGGTGCGGAGCCTAGTGCGCACCACGATGTACAACGTCCACAAGTTGTGTCAACTTGACACACCTGGAGTTTTCACAGAGAAAGGAGCTTTAGTTGAGGAAATGCCTCCATGAGATCCAGCTGTGGGGCATTTCCTCAATTAGTGATCAAGGGGGAGGTTCCCTTGTGGGTGGGACCATCTCTGGGCTGGTAGTCTTGGATTCTATAAGAGAGCAGACTGAGCAAGCCAGGGGAGGCAAGCCAGTAAAGAACATCCCTCCCTGGCCTCTGCATCAGCTCCTGCTTCCTGACCTGCTTGAGTTCCAGTCCTGCATCCTTTGGTGATCAACAGCAGTATGGAAATGTAAGCTGAATAAACCCTTTCCTCCCCAACTTGCTTCTTGGTCATGATGTTTGTGCAGGAATAGAAACCCTGACTAAGACACACCACGTTTGCCTGAACATGTGAGTCTTTCTTAGCCAAACTCCACGCGCGTCTGTCTCAGCTGGCATCCCTCTGCCAATCAGCCTGAGTCTGTGTAAGTGACAAGGAGCCGCCAGCACACCACCATGCCACCACGCCACCACGCCACCACGCCACCACGCCACCACGCCACCACAAGTTTCCTGGTGTGTTTCTCTCTATGGAGTCCTGACAAATGCAGCTCAACCATGCAACGTAAGGTGTACATAAGGCAGACCAATACATGTGTGCTGTTAGCAAAGAATCCTTCTTCACCTGTCCTTTCATGTGCCTGCTTTAGCAGAACATCCTCTCTCCTGTATCTGCTTCAGCAAAATGTTCCTTAATATGTCTGCTTTAGCAAAAACGTCTTTTTTACTGTATCTGCTTCAGGAAAACACACCGTCACGTGCTTGCCCCAGCAAAATACCATCCGACACAACTGACTTTCCAAAGAACCCTTAAGTTTCCACTTCAGGGTGGGCTCTGAGAACAGGGGACTCAGGGCCGTTTGCAGCCTACGTATCCACCTGCCATGCCTAAAAAGGTGCAACGAGACCAGGGAAGGGAGTGCTGTGGGGCAGGGTCGGGGAGCCGACAGGAAGCACTCAGGCCCCGGTTCTGTGGGGGCCCTACTCTGATGCAACGGCTTCCTTGTTCCTCCCTCTGACCACTGAGGCTGTGTGCCCACTGCTCCCAACCCTGGCACTGACTCTTGAGAATGCCCCATGGGTCCTGACTATTCAGGTAGAGGGGTCACCATGTTAGGGGAGGTCTCCACCTACAGGGGTGTGCTTATGAGGAGAAAGTAAGAGGAAGGGAAGAAGAGAATGGGCAAAACACTGCCTCTGGTACCTGACAAGTTGACTTGACCAGCACATTAACAGGAAGAAAATAAATAAATTTCTAAAAAGCCCCATGGCCAGCCTCCTTTGCACACTCGGAGGCAGCTTGTCTCAGTCTGACTTCCTGTTTCCTCTCGGTGGTTTTTCATCGGGCTCACTGTTGGATGGAGCGGATGGCAGAGGCAGGTGCTTTTCCCAGAGAGACAGAAGACTGTCACAGCTCTGGCCCAGAAATCGGAGCAAAGGAAACAGTTGTACTTGGAGGCCTGACACGGCCCGGCCCGCCACTGCACGTGGCCTGCCACTGTACAACTAAAACTCCAAGATGCGAGTGTTTTAAGCTATTTCTCCATGGCTGTGATAAATCTATGCATAATAATATTCATTAATAAACATAAATTTGTTATTTGGGTTTATGGTCCCAGAGGGATGAGAGTCCACCATGGCAGAGCAGACGCAGTGGCTGGGACCTAACATCTTGAAGCACAGCAAGAAACACAGAGAAATGACCTCACAATGCTGTGAGATCTCCAGTGTGGTGTGCTTCTGCTAACAAGGCCACGCCTTTTAAACCTCTCAAAAAGTGCCACCCCTGGGGACTGTGTTCTCAAATGCCAGAGACCTGGAGACATCTCATTCAAACTGCGCAGTGAGCAACAGAGCTACAGTAAACTGTGGGCAGCTCTGGACATGATAAGCTATGGAGACAAGAGCAGACTGTTCCACGGGGCCCTGCTGGCTGGTGACATGGAGGACCGTGCTACTGCTAAGGGGAATCCACCTACCATCAGTCCTGCTACGCGGCACCTGACACTAAATAGGAGCACAGCGCCCCTGGTGGGGACCCAATGCTACTGCAAGGCAGTGGTACGCCTGCTGTAGCCCCACCCCTGCACCACCACACCTAGAGAATCCGCATACATCTGCTGGGGATGTGATGCTTCTGTTGGGGAACTTGATGCCCCTAATGTAGTGGTCCGTCTGCCAGCATTAGTTGAGTGGCTCAGCAGAACTCTAGCTCAGGTTACCTGGATCTATTGCAACTGTGGCTTTCTGCCACCGGCTCTGCTTCCGAGCTGGATTGTAACTTCCAGCCCCAGCCTCCCTCTCCAGAGGAGACCCGGCTTCGGACTTTCAAGCAAATACGGCAGCTATGAGTTATTCCCCAAGGCCCCGTGGCCTGAAAGAACGACCCTGGAGAGCCCACCAGCCAGCCCCTAGAGGGAAATTAGCCAGGAGAGAAAATTCAGTCACTTAGGGCCATGAACCTGTTTGGCAACCAATTTGCAGACAGCTTGTCCTTAACTTGTGCCACCGGCAAGGTCTGCGCAGCGATTTGGGTCTATCAACCAGTAAATTACAGGCGGCCGTGCCGCTCGGTCGGCCCGCTGCAGAGCTGAGATGGAGTAGCCCGGAATGACTGACAGCTCCAATAAATGCATTCCTGCCAGGAAAATAGTATTACCATGCCGAGGTGATTCGGAGAGTATTGAACTTCCAGAAGAAAGAAAATAAAAGCGAAATGTCCCTGGCACTCCTGCATGCTCCGTCACGACTGCCGGGCTCAGGGGGGAGACAAGGAACCTGTCATCAGGTAAATAGCTCGCTGTCCCCAGCCAGGGAAGCACCGTATCACGTCAGAGACAGACAACCCCGAAGTAGGTGTCTCACACAAACACAAATAAAAATCTTGGGGCACCCAGGAGGGCCTCGGAGGTTGCCTAGAGCAACCTCTGCTCTCACAGATGGGGAAACTGAGTCATAGTTAGAGAGTAAGCAAGACAGACCTGTGCCAAACATACCTGGAGCAACCTAGTATGGACAGCCTGGGGTCTAGGGGCTCACACTGGTGCTATAAGCCATGAATAGGCACAGATATAGCCCTCAGAGATTGATATGGTGGGGTGAGAAGAAGGCAGCCACCTCATGTCCCCAGCTTGCTGCTTACTTCCTCCCTGTGGCCGACACTGGGAAGCTGTTCTACGTGGCAATGCTGTCTGTGCTATCTGTGCAGGGTTACCTACACACACACACACACACACACACACACACACACACACACTCCCATCTCCCTGCCAGCAGAGTCCAGGCTAATCTCAGGAAGGGCTCCCTGGCAGCTGCACCTCCCCCTCCCCCTACCATGGACCAGAGAGGCAAGTGGATGGACAGGGACAGGGACCCAGGAATATACAGGCGTCAGCAGCACCCAGAGGCAGGCTCCCTGACTCATGATTGTGATAATTCTCTCATCTTTGGTGGAAGCTGCTTGATCAGCAGCCGGGCCTCCAGGACCCTCCTCTGCGAGGAGGAGGAGGAGGAGGAGGAGGAGGAAGAAGAAGAGCAGGGACGAGGTGGGAAGCACTGCATGCCCGGCCTGTCCTCTACTATTACTGAGAGGCTCGAGCTAACCCCTGATCCTGGGATGCCCTGTCCACTCTCCCAGGGATGCTCACAGGCAGGTGCATCCGTGGTGAAGGGCTGAGTCTTCTGAAGGTGACATTTTTACATGTGACTTCATGTGCTGTCCCCTGGATTCTTCTCAGTGCTCTCCTCATGCACTGCTTTTAAGATGTTCTCAATGACAACCCTAAAAATCTAACTTTCAGCAACTAAAAACCATACTGGAGGCGAGGTGGAAGTGGACCTTGATCAATGCACAAAGTTGTCAGCTTGAAAGAAACCCAGATGAACCTGGGAAGAGAAAGTCTCTGTTGAGATTGGCCCATGGGCAAGTCTGCAGGATCTTTCTTGGTTCACACCCCCAGGACCCTCAGCACAGCCTGACCTTGTGTTGATCAAGAGTGGGAGAGGCTGGTGGGCAAGGTGGTGTCTGGGTGTCCTTCCCCAGGGGTCCTCTCTGCAACATGTGTCAAGGGTGCCCAGGACTTGCTTACTCCGAAAAAATACACAGACATAGAAAGAACTATGGTGGTCTGTGGTGGTTTGAATAAGAGTGGCACCTTTAGATTCCTACATTGGAACTTTGACTCTCAGCTGGTGAAACTGTTTAGGAAGGATTAGGAGGTGTGGCCTTGCTGGAGGAGGCGTGTCACTGGGGGGGGGGCTTTGAGGTTTTGAAATCCCATACCAAGTTCTTCTCTTCTCTTCTCTCTGTGTGCATGTGTGTATGTATATGTATGTATGTATGTATGTGTATGTGTGTGTGTGTCTGGTTGTATGTGGGTGTGTATGTGTCTGTATGTATGTATGTGTGTATAGTGTGTGTGTGTATATGTATATGTATGTGTATGTGTGTGTTTGTGTGTGCATGTGTGTGTTGTGTGTGTTGTGTATATATGTGTGTGCATGTGTGTGGTGTATGTGTGTGGTGTGTGTGTGGTGTATGTGTGTGGTGTGTGTGGGAGGTATGTGTGTGGTGTGTGTGTGTGTGTGTGTGTGTGTGTGTGTGTGTGTCCTACTTGTGGATCACATACATGCTCTCAGCTCCAGCTCCAGTGCCATGCCTGCCTGCATGCCACCATGCTCCCCAACATGAAGACAATGGACTCACCCTCTGAAACTGTAAGCAAGTCCCCATTAAATACTTCCTTCCACAAGTGTCTCTTGACTGCAACAGGACAGCGACTCAGACAGTGACTGACAAAGAAAGACGTGTACTGGGTTCCCAGAACCCAGAAGTGGGAATGGAGCCAGCAGTGAGCAAGACCACTCCTGCCACGGTTCCCACAGGGAAGGGTGGGCAGACAGAGGGCAGGCTCTGGGCAGGCAGAGGGCAGGCTCTGGGGTAGAGCTGCTCTTGGCTTTCCCGTGCCTGAGGGGATCTGAGCAGGAATATGACCGGTTTCCAGATAATACCGGAGGAGCTTGGGAGTGAACATTCACATTTGGGAGGTTCTCCCCAGTCAGTTCGCCTTTCTAGATCTGCCCTGGCTAGACAGGGGGTGTCCACCCTCCAACCACAGACCAGATGCCAAAACATCACAATACAGACAGAAAATCAAGACATGGTTTTTACACAGGCTCTGTGAGATCCATCCTGAGAGTCCTCAGAGCTACCATTGACCCTATAGAGGCTTGTATACAAGCAGACTCCACGGGGATCAGAGGCAGGCCATATCTTGTCACACTCTCCATGCTAGACCAGAGTCTCTGGAGTGGAGGGTAACCCACAAAATCCGTCAGAGACCCCACCTCGGGGACCTGATCCAGCTAAACCATCTGTGATCCTGGAAGCAAATCATTCTTCAGCTCTGTCGATGAGCACGACGATGACATCTGACTGGCCAGGGTCATCTCAACTCATGATCTTTACATGTCTCAGACCTTTGCAAGCTTGGGGTGAAAGTCTTGCTTACAAACCCCAGGGGGGAAGCATCCTTCCACAGGTCAAATGTGTTTTCTCCTGGGTCTGCCCGGAGCTTACTCACCCTGCTCCATCAGACAAGGCTCCCAGGAAGCCCCTCTGGTTAAGTCTTCTGTCCTCAAAAGAGGAGGAGGCTTCCCTGACGATGAGGGCTGTCCCCACACACTTCCAAAGATGACAATAACCCCTGGATTTTCTTCTGCTCAGGATGCCTGTCCCAGGAGCTCCGCAGATGCACCGAAGCTGAGGCCCTAAGGGTCGTGGAAGATTTGTTTTGTTTTGTTTGATGATTTTTTTTTTCCCCAACAGAAGAATGAAATAAAGCCCTGCCCTGCCCTCAGGTATAACACGCTCTGTGACAGGCGATTTCAAAGGTCAGCCAAAGAGAGACCAAAGTCGCAGACTGGATCCCCCACACACAGCACCGCCAAGAGACAGACCGTGTGTCATTGCCTGAATTCCAACAAGGCGGGGAACAGAACGTGGCTGGGCCATGGAAAGGAGGCCACAGGTTTATATCATCTCTCGTCTTTTCCCAACAGATGTTGCTAAGAACTGTATGTAGCCGCGGCCGTCCTCAAAGGGCCCCCCAGCCCGGCCCAGCCCTTCTCAATCTCCCTGCAGACCTCAAACCCAGCACCTTTCTCTGCTCCTTTGTATCAACCGCAAGTCCCACCATCAGAGTTTAAATCTGGAATCACTGGGACCCAAGTCCGAGAGAGAGAGCTGACCCTGGCTGTCCCTGATCCTGGGGAGATCTGGACAGAAGGGTGACCTGGGTATGAGAGCCCAATAAGGAAGACACTTGAGTGTGCCTGAGAGTTGGCCATTTGTATGTGAGAGACTTTCCGCATACCCTATACACACACACAGAGAGAGAGAGAGAGAGAGAGAGAGAGAGAGAGAGAGAGAGAGAGAACTCACCATAGAGTGCCAAAGCACCAGAGTACAAAAGGAAAGTACAACATTCGGTTCATCCCCAGTCTCTATAAAAACCCACCCTGAGAGCCCTGAAGCCACCAGTAATCCTCACAGGGGCAACCCTGTCGCGCCCCCTCGACTACAGCAAGGAAGACGCAACCACCAGTTCTTCTCTCAGCAGTTTATTCAGGAACCTTGAACCATCTTCTCCCTCTTCATCTCCCCCCCCCCTGAGCCCCTGGATACAAGCCCTTTTATACTCTTATCCACTCCAATCGTGGCAGGCCACATCACCTCACCAGGCGTGACCTCAGCCAACCAGAAGAGCGGGAACATATCACCACCAAATATGGACCTGTTTACCACAAACTCCATAGCCAACAGGTGCCATCTTTAAGGTGCAACTTCAGGTAGCCCAGGGGAGGGGCCATGGCCTCCTACACAACCACCACCCCCCACTCCCACAGGGACCCTAGGACCTACATTCCATCATCCAATGAGAAGCTGTGATAGTAAATCTTAGTTGTGAATTTGATGTGGCATTAGTTAACTTCCAGGCAGCTCTATAAGGGCATTTCCCAGGAAGGTTCAACTGAGGGAAGAGACCCTCTTCCAGGGCACGCAGCGCCTTCCGGAGGCAGCCTGAACTCGGTGGTGAGAGGGCAAAGCCGTGCTGCCTGCCTTTGCTTCTTCAGGCATGCCTGTTTTGTGACAGCTTCTGCTATCTCCGTACTTCACTGGCTTCGGAACCCAGGCTTTCCAACAGGGACTGAAGACCAGCCTCCCTGGGGATCCTTCAGGCCTTCCCAGCCACACTAGGACTACAGAGGCATCCGACCTTGTAGACTGAGCAGTTACAAGTTCCTTGGCCTCTCTGGTGGGCAGATGGCCATCGTAGGACTGAGCAAATCTAACAAAACTCCTTCCATAAAATATATCTTCTACTTGTTTTGTTCCTCCAGAAAACCCAGACCAATTCGGAAATCCAGCAGGAGGTTCTTTTCCCAGAAGGGTGGGGAGTCCCTGTCCAAGTCCTCTGTAGACCTGTGCAAGCAGAATGTCCCCAAAGCAAACCTGACAGATAAGCTATGCTTCCTGAGACGCAGATAAAACGAGGACATGGGGAAACTTATTTGTGAACCAAATCTAAGACATCCCAACCCACAACCTCTTTCTGGGATAGAAAGACCCAAAGAGGAGAAGGTTGGGTTCACGGTTACCATAGTGACAGGTACTACAGAACTGGGACCATTGTGGCTCCCTAAAGGATCATGACAACACATGTCCATATCTTAAACCATCCTGGTCTGGTGTCAGGGGGAGCGGAGCTGCCAGACTCTAAAACTCTAAGTTTTAAATTGCCCAATTAGCCAGCCTGGATTGCTCTGGCTGCACACTCTGTCCCTAGCCTCCTTGGCCAAGAAATAATTCTAAGATCGTTAATACGGGCTCTGCATCTGTTCCTGCTCCACCTGGAGACTGGCCAGTGGCTCCCAGGAGCCCAGCTCAAGTGCAAGAAAAGTTACAGAAAGAGTCCGAAGCTGCCTTTGTGTCTCAGCAATTCGGGGACAGCAGGAGGCCCCTGGGAAGCCCAGTGCATTGTGGGAATGGGCATGGGGAGCAAGCCAACCATTGCAAAGATAAAAGGCCCCCAACCCCGCTGCTGCCATGGCTGAGGCTGCTCCCAGACAAAGCTCCTCATCTGTTGAACTTTCCTCTGGGGGCACCACAATGCCTGTCCTGACGGTGGTTGCCGCCACCAGCCTGGCTGCTGTCGCCACCCATCCCTGGGGCCCCAAATAAATCTGATACAGCTTCAAAAAAAATCAGCAGATAAGGACATCCTCCAAGCAGCTGGCTCCAGGGGCTCAGTGGGCAGCACTCAGGCCGCACAGCCCTCTGGGGAGGGGCGGCCACTGGCTGGCCTGCCTAGGTTGCTGGACAGAAGCACCCATATCTGTCCTTGGGGGAGGGGGGTCTCAAAAACAACGATCCAGGGACTCCGTGGGATCCAGGGAATCCTGGTGGAGAGAAACAGGAGTTTGCCTGGAAGGGCAGTGCTTTGCCTGCAGTGTGTGAGCCCTTGGCTGGTGGGGAAGAGACCAAGCTGATCACTGGAGGCTCCCGGAGCCAGGGCCTCTGGGCTCAGAGTTCAGGGGCTGCACGGAGGGTGGTGGGAGGGAGGACTGGTTTCTTAGAACCCCTGGAGGCTTGTCCCTGGTGAGAGCATCTTTGTTGATGATAGTCTCTCATTATAAATAAGGGGGTCACACACAGGCACACAGGCACAGGCACAGACACCCCTTCAGTGAAGTAAACCTCACAAAAAATATGAACCATGAGGGAGCGGCCGTAAGCCCTGATCTGCCCCCTGTAACACAGAGAGATCGACAAGATGAGGATGATGTTTCTGACTCAGGTGACCTCATGACCTTAGCTTCCTGGATGGGGGTCAGAGCCTACAGCGAGAAGAGGCCCCTAGAAGGGCCAGTTCTGTTCTCTTCACTGATCCATCCCAGATGCCAAGAATCTACCCATTGTCTTCGTCCTCACTGGAAACGTAGATAAGCAAAGCCATGGGGATGCAGGCCCCACACCTAGGTGGGTACACAAAGCGAGCCCTGCTACCCAGGATCACGTTGGGTGGCAACACTGTAACGATCTGCATCACTGCAAAGCCAGTAGAAGGCCCTGCGTTAAGGGCATCCCACTGTTCTAAGCCATGGTCACTTCCCAAACCCAAGCCCAAGCAGGCTCGGGCTGCAACCAAATGTCCTGTGGCAGTGTCCCCAAAGGGAACACGGTAGAAAGTATCTTCTCTGTTACTCTGTGCTCTGAACTACTCGCTGTCAACCCTCCCTGCCCTGAGGGGTTGGAGTTGAACCCTGCTGCGGGCCCCTTTCATACCCTCCACCCTCGCCCCATTGCTCCCAAGGAAGCATCTCTTCTAAACAGCAGTTCCCGATTGGCCGGCATCGTCTGCACCAGCAATCCTTGGTCTCACAGGCAGTCCTCAATCGGGTCCTCCTGCTGGAGATGCTTTTGCAGCTGTGCAGCCCTGGCGTTTATATAGAGGTAGCCCTGCCCTTCCTGCTACACTTCTCCAGGTAGGGCAGTCTGGAACATTCCCAGGAAGCCCTCTCTGTGCTCTCAGAGCCCCCTGACACACACTGTCCACACCCCTAACATATCCCGGAGGTGTGCTAAGAGACCACTCTGTCTTCCTTGAATGTATGGCACAAGTGGACGGCGTATGGCGGCATTTGCTTGTTCATTTGTCTCCCCGTGGGCAAAGATGCGAGCTTGTCTCCACACACAGAGAACTTGGCAGAGCGCCTCTGCACCGTTAGGGCTAAAATAATGAATGTTGCAGATCCAATAATAACAGTAATAGCCAACATGGGCTGCAGGCCCCAGGGCAGCACTACACAGGCACCTCACCTGCCTCAGCCTCCAGAGAGGCCCCCATGGCTACCGGGGCTATACTCACTTTGTGTGTGATGTGTCTTCCCAAAGAATTGATGGCTGTGTGTTGCCACCAGCAAATCAGATTCAAACACCCTTCATCACCACAACATGCAAAGGAAAACACAGCCTGGGCTGGGGGCAGGATTAGAGGAAAGGGGGGATTGCAACCACATAGGAGATAATACATAGACTCACAACTCTGTAACTCCAGTTCAGGGGACCCAGCACCCTCACACGGACATCCATGAAGGCGTAGCACCAATGACCATAAAATTAAAAAGAAAATAAAACAGCGATGCATGCTGCCTAGGGTGAGCCTGAGCACAGCTTCACCTTCTGACCATGTCATCTATAAAACTATATGGTAAGGGCACAGGACAAGGATGCTGCCGTTCTCCTAGGGGATCCTGGGGAATGGGACGCAGTGGCTAGAGCTCCCCTCGGGTCTCAGACTTCCAAATACATGTGGTGGCTTTCCAGGAAGAACAGTAAGGCTGGCAGCCTGACTCAAACCGTAAGTACCCCCGTATGCGCCCACACCTTGCAAAAGCAGGTGCCCACAGCATGTGACAACAGTGTCCACAGATCGTCCCGGGCCGGCAGTGTGTTGTAATGGACTGATTAAGTTTCATTAAGTGTCTTTAAACAATTACTACCTGCAAGGCCGCTGGAAATCATGGCAATTAAAGTCTAAATTAAATGCCTCTTGGAAATTTCACTTCTGGGTCTAAATCACTAATTGTCAGCTCCATTCCAACAGACTGAGCTGCTGTTTAAATTCAGATTGTGACCAGGGATTGGGTCAGACAGTTTGGGGAGGAGAGGAACATGTCACCGACCCACCCAGGTTCAGAAGCAGTGGGTGGGGGTTTAGAAGCAGTGGGTAGGTACGTACATATTCATGGACTTTGGTCTTTTGGGCTTGTGATTCTGTCCCAGAAGTTGGTGGCTATGTTCTGCCCCTGCCCTCTTCCTTATACCATGATTGATTTCTTCTGAGGCTCATCCTCTCAGCCCCAGGAGATAGTTCCTATCCTGGGTCCAGAAGCTGACATGGGACTCAGACATAAGCAGTCAGAGCATCACATGTCTCTGGCTACAGTGATTGGTTCAGGGATGAGCATCCAGTGTGCGCCGTGCCTATAGGTGGCTTGGATGGCGTCGACCGGGAGAGAGCTGTGGAGGAAGGGAAGCTGGAGCAGCAGCAGCCTTGTTGCTATCATGAGGCACGGCCAGGTGAAAGGAACAGAGCCAAGGCTGGAGAGGAAAATGTGCTCAGCCCCCACTGGTCCAGAAGCAGCCACCACAGGAGTGGGACAGTGAATGCGCCCAGTGGGAAAGAGGAGACAGGACAGATGACTGTCCTGTTTTGCTGTGATGAACACCATGACCCAAGGCAGCTTGTGAGGGAAGGGTTTGTCTGGTTTACATGCCCCGACCATAGTGGATCTTGGAGGTAAGTTAAGATAGGGAGTGGCATTATTAGAGGGTGTGGCCCTGTTGGAGTAGGTGTGTCACTGTGGGTGTGGGCTTTAAGACCCTCATCCTAGCTGCCCGGAAGCCAGTCTTCTCCTAGCAGCCTTCAGATGAAAATGTAGAACTCTCAGCTCCTCCTGTACCATGCCTGCCCGGATGCTGCCATTTTCCCGCCTTGATGCTAATGGACTGAACNTCTGAACCTTGTAAGCCAGCCCCAATTAAATGTTGTCCTTATTAAGAGTTGCCTTGGTCATGGCCTCTGTTCACAGCAGTAAATCCTAACGGAGACAGCTGCTTACTGGCTTGTTCCCCTTGTATTGGTGAGTTCACTTTCTTATGCAACCCAGGACCACCTGCCCAGAGATGACACTGCCCACAGTGGACCAGTCCCTCCCACATCAATCATCAATCAAGAAAATGCCCACAGGCTTGCCCACCAGCCAATCTCTCAGAGGCAATTCTTCCACTGAGGGCCCCTCCTCCTAGATGTAGTTAATTCATATCAAGTTATCAAAAAGTCAAGTATCTCAGGCACTGGTAGAGAAATTCAGGTGTCCACCTGTCTGACTATTGGTGAGCACCGCAGACTTGTCCTTGATGTCACTGGATGCCCACAGCTGTCATGGGGGCTCTCTCTCTTTTTAAACCATCATTATCCGTGTAAAATGAAGGGCACCACACCCTAGCGTGTACAGGGAAAACAGAGGACACCTGTGTGGACTCAGTTCCCTCCTCTCACCTTGATGTGGGTTCTAGGGATCAAACTCGTTGCGTCAGGCCCACGTGGCAGGTGTCTCCCTGTTGAGGCATCCTCCCAGCCCCTGGCGACACTGTCTCCATGTGTGTACCTCTCTCCCACCCTGCTTCCTCATATCAAAGACGGAGGCATCCAGATGCTGGTCTCCCTGTCCACAGGCAAAGCACCTGGCAGGTGGCCCTGAGGTGAAGCAGCAGTTTCAGGGACAGACCGTGTCAGGCTGTGTGCCTTGGTGTCACAGAACAGGAAGGGAAAGTAGGCAGGAGTGGGGTGTGGATAGTGCTTCTGGAGGCTGTGGAAGCGTGAGCCCACTGGAGAAGTCACAAGGGAAAATGGGATTGGACCCCCAGAGCAGTGGCTCTAAGCCAGAGCTGGGTGTGGGAAGGTCCTCAGAACCAGGAAAGAGCCAGTCCATGCATACAGTAAGGGAGACCCAAAGATGCAGGTCTCTTACCATCCCCATTCCCGGAGGCTTATTCGTTTGGCATTAATATTGATTGTCAGTTTGATAGAATTTTAAATCACCATGGAAACAAGTCCCTGGCCTTAACCGTTGAGGATTATCTAGATTAAGTTAGCTACCGTGTGTGGATGTGCCCATTTCACAGGCTGAAGTATTAAACTGCATAAACAGAGAAGCCGGCTAGGCACCAGCCTCCATCTCTCTCTGCTTCCTGATGGCAGATGCAGTGTGACCAGACTCTCGTCCCTGGCTCCATGCCTCCTCCCCCGCGACTGACTAGGAGCCAAAGTAAAGTCTCTCTGTTCCTTAAGCGGCTTCTTTGTCACAGCAACAAGAAGGCAAGTCATTAACACAGTTTCTATCACTCCAGTAATAGCATGGAGCAAACCAGGAGAGGTTCGCTGTGCAGCTCCTTCAGGCCCAAGCAGTGCTTCACAAGAAGAGTGGTCAGCATCCCAGCATCCCGTGGTGTGGGAGCAGCAGGGGCTCTTGAGGACCAGATCAGCGCAGGAGCAGGGGCTGCAGACAGACAGACAGGGACTGCTGGGCTCTCCTCGGTCCACTCACAACCAAGGAAGCATCATTACCAGAGACGAGGCTTTAGGCGAGTGGAGAGGTAGTGTCTGCCTGTTCCATCCCATCCTTTTACCCACAAGCTCCACTGGGGTAATTCTCCACCTCCGTGCCAGCCAGGAGAAATCTGTAACGGAGGAGAGGGGGAAGGAGTGTCCGTCTTTGCAAGGTATTTACCAGTGTCCCTCACCTCTGTGCTATTCCTCACAGTGACAAGCAACATGTCCCCGGGCATTGTCAAATGTCATCTAATAGTGAAATAGCCGACCTGCAGCTGAAATGTCCTACTGAGAGAAAGACTTCTCATAAGAGGATGCAGTCTGGCGTGGTGCCCTGAAATTACAGTTCTAGAGATGTGGAGGCAGGAGTATTGCAGAGAGTTCAAGGTCAGCCTGGACGGTGTAGCCAGGCCTTATCTCAGAGGACGAGCTGGAGACAGAACTGAGAAAACCAAGACTTTGGACGTAGCTCAGTGATGAAGCATTTGCTTAGTGTGAGTGAGGTTCTAAGTTCGATCCCTGGCGCCAAAGAGAAGAAAATAATCAATTCCCTCTCGACCCTTCAACAATTGTTCATTAGATGGTGATGCCAGGTACAGCGGATGCAGAACTCACTCCTGAAAACCGTCACCAGCAATGCAGGAGGAAAGGAAGGTGCCACACACACGCTTGCCTCCTCCACCTTGCTCTGCTTGCCATCCAAGGAAATACGAACATCAGAAGATGTCACACCAACTCCTCCACTCAGTTCTCCCCAAGTTCGACTCAGGAGCTGGCTGGGGCCTTCCCCCTGGGTTTCCAGAAGTTCCAGTGACCTGAGCACCTTACACGTCCAAGTCAGGGATCGGACAGGGAGGAGAGAACAATTATCTCACCAGCAGACCCAGGCCACCACTGTCCTCCAAGGGACAGTGGAGGACATAAAGAACAACCAAAGGGAGCTCTTGAGCCCCACATTCAAGGGCTCAGCTGCAGAGGCTCAGCCAAGGGCAAGGGGTGATGGTGGGCCTCTGTGCTTTTCACCAGTGAGGACATGTGACCCTAAACCCATCGCTTCACCATTTTACACAGAGGCTGTCCTGAGTCTACTATCAGGTCCCACACCCTCAGGCAGTGCCAGGCACAGCACAGCCACTCTGCAAAATGTCTGCAGAGCTGTGTGCATGTGTGTATATGTGTGCACACATTCATGAGTGCATGTGTACACACACATATGTGTATATATGTGTGTGCATGTGCATGTGTGTCTGCATATGTGTATATGTGTGTGCTTGTGTGCATGTGCTTGCACATGTGTGCACACATGTGCATGTGCTTGCCCATGCATGCACGTGTGTATGCGTGTACATGTGTGTGTGTATGTGTGTGTGTGTGTGTTCAACACAGGACAATTTCCTCAGTCTCTCTCCACCTTATTTTTGTGAGACAGTCTCCCACGTTGAAGCTGGAGTTCATCAACTCAGTTGGGCTGGCTGGCTAGAAAGTCCTAGGAACTGCCTATCTCGGCTTTAAGCTCTGAGATTACAAACAGGCGCCACCCCATCTGACTCTCCCACATGTGTTCTGGGGATCAGACTCAGACCCTTGTTTTTGAAGGGCAATCTCGCTATCACCTGAGCTGTCTGTCCTCCCCCCCCCCAACATGTCTCTATTTCCAGAGTGTTTCTACCTCGGAGATGGCAGGCACTGTAATCTGCTGAACTGATTCCTGATTCAGGGAAGCTCATACTATACCTGCAGCTGGAAGCCCAGTGCAGGTGCCCACACATCCTGAGCTACAATGTAGCATCAGGGAATGACTGACACTGCCAGCTCACAGGCTTAGCCCCTGTAGACAAGTACTGAGAACCCTCAAACACACAAAGACCCTAGTAAGAAAGAGCTTCTCCTGGCAGGGTATCAGTCAGCCACCCTACTTGGTGGGAGCCCATGGGCCCTGACAGGTGGAGACGCCTGTTCCAGAAGCTTCCCCGGCTTGGCTGTAGAGGCCTCACTCCGTGTGAGGCCAGCATGCCAGGTGAGTGCCCTGCACTCCTAATTAAAACCTGTAAATGGAACTTGGGGATTTAATTAACAAAGCAAGAGCAAAGATGGAGGTTTGGGGGATGTTTTTTTTAACACATCTATAATCTTTCATTAACAGCTAGAAATTTAGATTGCTGTGCATAAGCAATGAGGAAATAATAAATCAGAAAAGACATTATAGAGAGCCAATATCTCTCTGCCTGTCAACTCAGGGAGCAGCTTGGAGCATCCTGTCCCAGTCTCCTGCCCTAGCTCCCTCCAGGAGGCTGTGTGTTGTCAAAATTCCCTCCCAGGGGAGACGTGAATGATATCTACCCTCCTCCTAAGGTACCAACCACAAACCAAGGTGTGAGTCCAGCAAAGTTCACTGGGCTTTCTTACAGAGCAATGGCTGTGGGGCTGAGGGCAGGGACACAGGAGACCTGAAGGCGCGGGTGGTGGCTTCCCCGTGGCTGTGCAGATGGAGCTCCACTGTACACTCTAATGCTTTGTAGAGACCCCCAAGACCGTGTACAATCAGAGCAGAATTGCACAGAACTGGTTTCTGGACCAGCAAAAGTCCTGAGGATGGTGGCAGTTTACATCAGGGGGAAATACTGAACACCACCATGTGATCTGGGGACACTTTCAGCGAGACACAGGAGCAGATGTCCCAGCAGACTGGGGCCAACCCTCCAAAGCCAGAGGCTTTACAGAACAGCAAGAAATAGGTGAGATCTCCATGTCATAAGAGGCCCTTCTCCCTCTGGAAGAGTTAAGTGGGAAAGGAGATGAGGCAGGCACTGGAGGGGTTACAGACAGTAGTAACAGATGGTGTGTGTCTGCTCTGTAGATAAGGAAACTCGGAAGAGCTTCACAGCTCCATCATGGGAGACAATTCCCCAATTCCCCAGAGGTCTCACATTTCAGCAGCTCATGGACAGAATTTTCTGACCAGGCTATATCTTTTGAAAGATGCTTTGGTAGAGACGGTCTTTGGGAGCAGACAGAGTGTCTGCCACAGGACCAAGACACACTTCTTTTCAGTCCTTCCAAAGAAGTCAAATCTCCCTTGAAGGCAAGACCAGGAACCTTGCCTGCAGCCCATTCACCAAAGTCAGGACACAAACCCCTTCTGCATGCATTGACCCCCCACTACCCTGGGCACAGACCCCTTCTGCATGCATTGACACCCCCCCCCCACTATCCTATATGAGAGTTGTGGAGTGTGGGCGTAGGAGGGGGAGGAGGGGGAGGAGGGGGAGGGCAGAGTGCTCACAGAGGCTTCAGGGCAATGAGAGCCGGCAGTCAGTGTCTCTGCCCCATCATCTCATGGAGGATGATGGTAGGCCTCCTTGTGACCTCACACCAGGATGCCACATGCTTCACAGCCGCCTGTGTTTATTCTGTGTCTCACCAGGAAGGGTAGGCAGATCTGGATTTCTTCCACACCAGGCCACCACCCTGCAGTGCTGAGACCAGGAAAACATCCATGGTAGATGGAGATGCTGGGCCCCTAGGTGCAGCCTTTGTTGCTGGCCCCACTGCTGGACCACAGAATGGCATCTCAAGAGAGGACCAAGGGTGTACACATCCATGATGATATCTCAACTTGGAAGTAGCCCCAAGATGCCAACCTGACCATATACACATACACACACTCACACACACATGCATACAAATGCACACACCCACACACACATACACACCCATGTACACACACACATGTACACTCACGCACAGGCACCACACAAGCACAGGCACATGCATATGTGCACACACACATGCATGCACACATGTATACAAATGCACACATCCCTACACAATACATAAGCACACACATGTGCACACACACACACACATGAATACATTCACATGCATACACACATACACACACATGCACTGCACATACAAGCATGTGCACACACACTACACACCATACACTCATACACATGCTCACACCCACACACCCTGGTACATTTTGCATCCTCTTGCATGCATAGGTTTTAGACATCTTGGCTTAATGGCCTCCAGAGCTTTTTAAAATCTCAGTTCTGAAACAGAAATGGAGCCCACCCTCTACAGAGTGCAGAGCCCCATCCAGCTGTGACAGTGCAGCAGTGGGACAGGAGAGCATGAAATCCAGGACGCCACACACACACCACTTGATGAGCTGCTGGCCCTGGAGTCCAGACTGCAGAACTGGCTGCATGTGTCCCCCACATCCCGGGGTTCAGGGACTGTGGGGAAGTCATTGTTTTGCTGTTGAACTCCTGGTGTCTCCAAGAGCAGACAGCACACTGGAGGGGCTCAGAAACCATCAGAGAACAGAGAGGGAAAATGGAGGGAGGGAAGAGGAGGAAGGAAGGGGGAAAAAAGGAGGGAGGGAGGGGAAGGAGGAGGGAAGAGGACATGGTAATATTCAGGACTAGGATGGGAGTCTTCATCCAAACCTCTGAGTTAAGAAGATCCACGAGCAGATGGGTATCCCCCACCACCCAATGACTGTCACCACTCTGGGCCAGAGCCCCTCCTACTTCCACTGACCAGCATGTGGTCTGTAGCAGAACCACAGCAGGCCCTGGGTAAGAGGGCACTGAAGGACTGATTGAGCATCCCTTGAACATGCCATTCTACACTGTCATCTGGCCCTGGTGAGGCTGAGTACCAGAAGATGCAGTAGACCAGAGGTGCCCAGGACTGTTGCTGTATAGAAAAGGCATGCTTGTAAAATGTGTCCGGCATCTGGAATCCACAAGAACACCCACTGAGAGACAAAGCGGTCTTGGGGACACAGAAGCTCACCCAAGGGCATGGACCCAGAAACAGAAACTATCACCAAATATGGTGCTCCTTCCTGAGGGCCAAACAAAAACAGTCCACTCCACAGGGCTCCCATGGGGCTTCCTTCCTCCATGGCATCCATCCCCCGCCCCCACCAGGAGAGGCTCCCACTGTCAGCCAGTGAATGGAGATCAAGATGCTCTGCCATGGAGCTGCAAACATAGTATCCTGTTGGGAGCAAACATTGTGTCCTGTGACTCAGAAGTTATCGTCTCTGCAGCCATCTCAGGCTATTTACTTTCAGGTGGTACTTTTTCACCCTGACCAGACTTGTTTTCCTAGCATGATGTTTTTGCAAGAAGCCCACCACAGCTGGACAGGCTCTGATAACATCTTGGTTTTCTCCTATGCATCCTGGACTTGTGGTTTAGTGTCTCCAGCTGCACTCCCCAGTGAGTGCATATATACCCAGAGTTGCCTTTCAATAAAGGAGACTTGAGACTTGATCAGACAGCCTGTCTTGTCTCCATTCACATCTCTTGCCCCTCAGTCCCCACTCTCTCTTGCAGACCCCATTGACTGACCCACGAACCAGGTCAGTATCCTACCTGAGTTCAGCCCAAATGGAATATTAATTAAGCCTTAGTGCCGGCATTAAGGTTACCACATCCTGTCCCCACGCCCCACACGGCACACATGCTGAATAATTAAAGGCAAAATAAAGTTTCTAAGCAACGTACCTGCACCTTCTCCAGCAGACACAGCTCCTCGGGAGGCCACTGAGGCAAAGCCTGGGACCCCAATGGCCAGGTACTCAGGTCTCCTTGTCCAACATCCTTTAAGTAGCCCATACAATCCATCATAACAAAGGTACCCACTCTGTGTCTCCTGTGTTGTAAGTCAAGAGATAATATTTCTTTTTGCTGGGATATCTTATGACTGATTTGGTTGTGTGTGTGTGTGTGTGTGTGTGTGTGTGTGTGTGTGTGTGTGTGTGTTTAAACAAAGTGTCAGGATTGACTACAGAAACCGTTCCCACACAGGAATAGCAAGCTGTGGCAAGGTCTGTCCTCCAATCTGGCACTGAGTCTTCCCCATTACTGCCTCCTCCATCAGCCCTGTCCACCATCTTTCCCACAACCTAAGTTCATGGAACTCAGACCTCATCAGGCGGCAACTTGAGGTGCAGACTGGGAACTTTGGGCTTCAGAAAACCACTGCTCCCTCAGCAAAAGGGGCGTGTACTGTAAGGGTTCAAAAGTCAAAGGCACCAGACAAAGGCACCAAGCCTTCCTATAGGGAACCAGGGGAATTTTCTAGAACGATTTAGGCGATCTCTAATGTAATTGGTCGGAGCCAAAGAGGTGACATTTGTGCAATTTTGATTGGATATTGTGTTAGTTCTTCCATATTTAGAGAGTGGGTTATGTAATCTAAAATTTCATTGGTGGGTGCTGGGGAGGTCACAGGGGTCAGCTTCCGATTGGCTTGTGCCAGATTGGAATGCAGTGGTCTGCATTCCTATGTCATGAACGTTTAACCACAGGATGAGATAGGACTGCCCAGCACAGATGGTCCACCCTGAGATAAAATCTTCTTCCATTTTTGTGGCTATCACCAGGCTGTTCTTTGGGAGGGGTTATGACCCTGTTTCTGGAATTTATGGTCTGTTCCTGGAGCTGGTGACCTATGGCCTAGCCCCTGGGACTTATGGTTTATGATCTAATTCCTGGGACTGGTAACCTTCCTTTTTAGGTCAAGCATGGGACTAAAATGGAGTCAAATGGGGTTCATGAAGTCCTTAAACATTGAGACCACAAGCCATGAGCTCTGCAGGACTACCAGAGGAAGGCTCCTCTTGGCTGAGGGTCCTCTGGAGTTCACCAAGACTCGTGGTAGCAAAATCTCTGCTACGAACTGTTGGAAACAGTTTTGGCTAAGTTATGCCTTCAGGAGCCCAGGCACTCTGCAATATGTGTGTGGTTCTCTCAAGGCTTCTGAGGAGGGCCCAAAATGCCTACTGATGGCAGAAAGGTAGGCAACTGTTTGGCTGACCATCTTGTTGGTTAAAGCAACAAAGATGGCAAGGGAGAGTTCAGTAGCCACCGATTAATGAGCCAGTCTGTAGTTCTGGCTTGCTGTGCCCATTGCTCTGGCTGGCTCTAGCTGGTTCTGGCTGGTTCTGGCTGGCTCTGGCTGCTTCTGGTTGGCTCTGGCTGGCTGCCCTGTCACTGACCCTCCTTCAGCCACACCTGGCTGCAGAGAATGCTTTATGTTGAGCCTTTGTTACTTTATGGTGAACCTCACACCCATTCAGCACGCAGGGCATTAAATGTGCTGAAATCAACTTAAAGCAGCTGCTTACAAAAGACTTATTTAGAAAACCTCAACACACACGGTCCTTTCAATGAACCCTGACTTTGTTGGGACAATTTCCTAAGCAGCCACAAGTCTGAAGCACAAACAGCAGCAAATGAAACCTTTTTTTTTTTTTTTTTTTTTCTTCAAGACACAGAATCTTGCCTTAAGTCTGTCACAGATATTTAGGACAATTTCAGGATTTTTGTTGCACTTGACACAGGAATCCAGCTCTGGTTTTGCACCGGTATCTTCGTAGTGTATCGGTGTTAAAATCGATGGACTTTTCTCACACCATGGTATTTACGATTAGGTAAGGGATCAGTGTTTCTTTTGCATTTTTTTTCAGCCTTGGTCTAATCTCATTTCAGGACCCCAAAGATAGACTTAAGGGGTTCACTAGATCTCTTTGTCCCTCACCTCAGTGTGGCCACACAGAATATTCTCCGTTGTCTGCTATTTAAAAAAGAAAGTCAAGTTGCCCCATTCATTCATCCTTGCTTATTTACAGGGAAGGGAGTTTCTGTGGGGCTTCCAGGGGTTGGGAAGGCTGGTCCCTGACAAAGCGCTTGCTTGCAAGCCCAAGGATCCCGGTTCGATCCCCATCTTCTACTCTGCTTCTTTGCTGCCTCAATAAAACACTGACAAGAGCAACTTGTAGGGGAAAGGATTGATTTCATCTCCAACTTGAAGACTGTTGTCAAGGGAAGCCAACGTAGCAACTTTAAGTAGAACCAGAGGAGGACTGCCAGATGACTGGCTACCTTTCTTCTATGGCCAGGCCCCCTTCCACACCAATTAACCATTAAGAAAATACTCAACATGCCCATGGGCCAATTTGATGCTGCTTCAGTTCCCCAGTTGAGATCCCCTCTTCCCAGGTTTCCCAGTTTTATGTTGAGTTGACAGCTAAGCTAACTGCACCGCATGGCAAGCATTTGACCCCCAGAACCCATGTTTTAAAGGCCAAATGCTTGTAACCCCAGAGCTAGGGAGGCAGAGGTAGACAGATCCCTGAGGTTCGCTGGTCAGGGTTCAGTCTACTTGATGAGTTCTAGGCCAGTGTAAGACCCTCATTCGAGACTAAAAGGTAAACGATGCCTAAGAAATGATGTCTGAGTGTGTGCTCAACCTTTCAGATTGGCTCTAAAGTATTTAATGCGTTAAAAAGGCACATCCTCCAGGAATTTAAGGATAGACTGAGACAGACACTCCAGACACTGAGGGTGGAGTGCACACAGGCAGAACCATCTGGAACCAATCTGTCATTTTGTGTCTGTCAGCCAGACTGCACAGGTTACCACAGAAAGCAACTGCCTTGTACATGAGTCAGATTCCTTCTAAGTCCAGGTCGGGAGCAGTGCAGGTGTTGGACTGTGTGCTGTGTGCAGTGTGCTGTGTGGTGTGTGCGTGTGTGTGTGTGTGTGTGTGTGTGTGTGTGTGTGTGTGTGTGTGCTGTGTATGCAGTGGTATGAGCTATAAGCTTCACCATGTCCCTCACTCTTGGACCTGAGCTGATGGATCAGGATATGCCTGGTGTGCTAATGGCTGATGTGAAGGAGCAAGAGGATCATGGGCACATGATACGTCTCCAAAATATCCATCCAGTAAGAACACACAGTGCTTCTGCTTATATCCCGTTACCCAAAGAAGTCTAACCTTCCTTGATCCCTAACATAGCTATGGGATAAGGGATAAACAGATGGATGGATAGATGAGAAAAAGTGAATAAATGGTTATATTTTCTATAAGGCATAGATTTTAATCTTTTCATTTCCATGGTACTGCTTTGGGATATGGTGGGGTGATTGTATAGATAGGAAATTGATAGGTGGGTGGGAAGAGGATGGGTAAATGGAAGGCATAGGAGGAGAGGATAGATGAATGGATGGAGGTGGATGGGCTGGCAGGTGGATAGATAGACAGACGGATGGGTGGGTGGATGGGTGGATGGATGGATGGACAGATGGATGGGTGGATGGGTGAGTGGATGGATGGATGGACAGATGGATGGGTGGATGGACAGATGGATGGGTGGATGGATGGATGAACAGATGGATGGACAGATAGGTAGAAGGATGGATGGATGGATAATGGATGGATCAAGGTGAGTTGATGAACTGGATCAGTGAATGGGTAGGTAGGGAGTGGATGGATTGGTGAATAAATGGAGTGGGTAAGAGTAGGGAAAGACAGATGGATGAATGGAAGGGGTGGGGTGGATGCTCAGACTAGGTGGGTGAAAGTGTGGTTATGTTATTGGTTGAGTGAATCAGAGAGAGAGCAGGTGGTTACATAAAAAGGAGCAATAACAAAAGGAAGAGTGAGGCTAAGAGTATGAACAAGACATGAATAGGAACCATTAGTCCATGTGGTCCAGCAGGCACATGTGAGCACACACACACACACACACTCACACACACTCACACACACAGACACACACTCATACACACAGACACACACAGATACACATACACACACTCACACACTCACATACACACTGACACACACAGATACACACTCATACATACTGACACACACAGATACACATTCATACACACACTCACACAAGACACACACTCACTCACACACAGACACACACTCACACACACTGACACACACAGACACACATACTCACAAACAGTCACACACTGACAAAGACACACACACAGACACCCACACCCACACAGACATATACTCACATACACTGATACACACAGACACACACTCACACACTGACACAGACACACTCACACACATAGATACACACACTCACTCACAGATCTACACTCATATACACTAACACATAGACACACAGACATACACTCACACACACTGACACGCCCAGACACACTCTCTCTCTCTCTCTCTCTCTCTCTCTCACACACACACACACACACACACACACAGTGGGAAATGAGCTGTGAGCATTGGTTTGGTTTGCTCCACCTTGCTATTCTTCACTAACAACACGCATGTACTTGTTTGCCTTACATGCCATTGTTGAGCTGCCATTGAGAGAAGCTCACCCAAGAACTGTTCACAGGTTTCCTGTGGCAAGTTGCCGCTTCTGTGGTCTCACTTCAGGCTGGTTGGGAAGCCTGACTGTTTCTTCTGGATTGAACTACATACAGTTGCTGGTTCGTGCCTAGAATCTGCCTTCCTAGAGGACTGGTCTGCAGCTGCTGAGTTGTGTTTGGTGTTTGCTACGGAACTGAACTGCTGCCAAAGAAGATCATTCCTAAAGAACAATAGTTGAACAGCAATAGCTGAACAGATCCACTTTACCCATATCCTAATAACTTCTCTTCCACTACCTCTGCTGGGTGAAGGGCCAGAGGAGAGCTTGAACCCTTATTAAAAGTTGGTTGCAAAAAATGTATGCCTACACAAGCCAGTGTCTCTGTAGATATACACATTTGCACATGAGCCAGTGTGTGCAGGTTCATCTGTGTGTATCCACATGGGTGTGCACATTTGTATATGTAGTACATCAAGATAAGGTCCGCTGGTAAGACCTGCTAGGGCTCTAAAGTGTCAGTAGATGGTTCCTCACCCACAAGAGCCCCTGTCACTTCAGATGCTGGGAATAGACAGGCTCTGTGGGTCGCCTAACTGACAGATACCATTTCTATACAGAGAAGCATTGCTCAGAGGTAGAAATAGCCATGGAAACCATCTGCAGCTCCCAGAACCCATCACTAAAAGCCACTGCCACACAGTCAACCACGTAAAGGCTGCCCCCTCCATGGGCTGGAATATGCCATCAGTACCAAGACAGTCTGGGTAAACTCCAACCTTTCAAATCCAGGGCCACACCTCCCTCATCAGGACAATGACAATGGTCCCAGGGCCCCATAGGGGTAGACAGAGTCTCAAAGCTGATGGCTGCCTCCCTACTCAGGGGAACTCCTGGCAGAAGCTGGAGCAGAGTCAGCAGAGGGGTCATGACATAGAACATGTGACTACAAGCTCCTCTATCAAGCTGTAAGCACCCTGGACATATCATATGCAGAATGCCCGTGTCAGCAAGGTGGCCCCACAGTGAAGATGCAGAGCCCTGTGTCCAGACAGCATCCTTCCTCCTGTGTTTATGGTTCCTACGACTGAGCATTGGCTTACACACCACACACACACACACACACACACACACACACCGCCATGCTCTGAAGACTCAGGCAGAGCCGCCCCTCACCCTAGATAGTCTCATCCTGTTAGCATGGTTGGACGGGACTCCAAGGATACTCTGAAGGAACAAGGTATTTGCATGGGAATTGGCTTGCTTTCCCAAAAGTGCCTCTGCTACTCCAGGGGTCGAGGGGCGGAGGGGGCGGAACCTTCCTTATCCAGGGGCCGAGGGGGCGGAGCCTTTCTTATCCAGGGGATGAGGGGCCGAGGAGGCGGAGCCTTTCTTATCCAGGGGATGAGGGGCCGAGGGGGCGGAGCCTTCCGAGTCCTCTCCAGGGTTCAACACCTGACACCTCCTGGAGTGAATCTGGGAATAGAGAGGCCCGCGGAAAGAGGCCCCTGGAAAGGCTCACATGCATGCATGCGCATATTCCAGGAAAGAAGTACAAACCTGCCCCCGTTGCCACAGCAACCAACTCAGCTCCAGCAACGGCTTTAATTGGAAGTAGCTTATTTGGCTGAAGCCCCAGGAATAATCAACGGGAGATTAGTAACATTAAAAACCAGCAGGAGCCAGGAAACATCTCCGAGAGGACAGTGACAGATAGGACGGTCCCCCTGGAAACCACCGCTGATAACAGCAGCCGTTAAGCTTACCCAGAGACCCGAGTCTCATCTGGCCTGCGCAAAACTAAGCGTCTGCATCAGTGACTCCCCCCCCCCCCCATTCTTTAGGTCATTCTCCCTCTTACACACAGGGAGCCCTCTGGAGCTCAGAGAGGTTAAGATGATGGCCTGAAGCCACACAGGATTTGAAGGCAGCTTGAAACAATCCCACGGGCCATTTCACTCACAAGCACGCAGCCGAAGCCTGTCTTGTTTCTTGAAAGGCCTGGGATGCAAAGGGTTTTACAGCTTTTCCAAGGTGGTTGACACCCCAGGGATCCCAGACGCCTACGTTACCAGTCAAGCTTTCTCTGCCTGGACACTCATTTTCACCCTCAAGCCTACCGGGGACCTGGTGCCCCCTGGTGGCGGTTATGGAGCACTGCATGAATTGAACCCCAGTCCACACCCCCCCCCCCAAACAGAGGCTCTGAGATGCTAGGCTGAAGGGCAGTGTGGTCAGTACCCAGCAGCTTCACAGGGGGGAGCGGGACGGGGGACGCTGGAAGGGGCTGTCCTGACTCCTCTCTTGCCTACTGAGGTACCAGATGGCAGGGAAGGTCACTTGGCACCCAGGCCTCTGCTTCACCCCGGAACTCCACCACCATCCACAAGGCACCCAGAGAGAGGTGCTGCTGTCAAGCGATGCTGACTTGGGCCAGGACCCCCCAGAGGCTGATTGCTCCTGGAGATTATTGCCGCCCTGTACAGAGTGTCTGGGCTCTGGACCTTGGGCACTGTGTCTCAATTCCAGACTTGGTGCTGGTGGATTTTAATTACCGCTCCCAGAGAGTCTATATCCCATGAAATGTCTAGGCTTTAGGTTGCTGTGAGCATGGCACCGAGTCTGCTGCAGGGGTGCCTCCCAGTCACTGTGGAAGAGAGCTGCCTCCACCGTGGGCCTTCAGTGGAGGGTATTTTTACCCATGTGTTTATTCGCTGATCAGTCTAAATTACTTTTTTAAGGCATCTGGCATTTACTCAACTGTCAACTTATTAAATCTCCCCATCCTGAGCGTCGCGAATCCGCAAGTCACTGTGACTCCAAATAAGAAGGCTTGCAGATCAAACAGTAAGGCCAACGGCACACAATACTGTCAACAGCCAGAGCCAACAGTCAGCAGCAGAGCGGAGGCGCCTGGCCACAGCTGCCAAGCCTCCTCGGGAACTCGCCTGTGTCCCCAAAGTGCAGCCAAGACCAAGCCAGCAGAGACCCAGAGCTGGACCGCAGTGCCGTCTAACCTGCTCAGGGGCTGATGTATTCAGACGTAAAACATCTGTGGCTTCACATGGAAGGACGTGAAGGTCCTTAGAGAGGACCTCGTTTTGAGAGGGTGGGGAAGATTCCGCAGGACAGACATGGCTGAAGGCGATGTGTTGCTGGACTCTCTCATTCAGTCATAGTTCCAGGAAGGGGGTGGGGAAAAAGCTTCCAGAGCTTCCTGCTACTCATGAGTCTTTGGTGACCCCATGGAGAATGGATTGGCTGAGAGTCAGTGGCTTCTCTCGAAAGTGACCACAGAGTCACAGTGAGGCAGACAGTCCCCATAGGATGCTGGGGGGAACTTAGGAGGTCATAAGTCTTGGACTGTCAGGAGCCTGGACACAGCTCACACTGCAGAGAGGTCCCTAGCAAAGGTAGATTGTCGTTTTCTTCCCCAGAGCCTCCAGGACTTCCAAGGCCCCAAGGCTCAGGCTAGACCCAAAAGAAGGCAAGTTTTATACAAATTGGGACGTTTCCTTAAGAGTTAGAATGCCCCTAATCAAAGAGCAGTAACCCATCCCTCCTGTGGTGGCTTAGTCCCTCCCCAAGCAATTGGTGGGAGCCACGTAGGTCTTAAACATGAAAGGCACCAAATATCCTAAACCAGGACCAAGAGTATGGAGACGGGAGAACCCAGCACAGTCCCCCATGGGCACGGCTGTAACTCTGTCACTCAGCACAAGGTGCCGCCACTGGGTATTCAGTCGGTGCCTGCTGCATGCTGGGCATGTGCTAAAGGATCAGAGGGTCGCACAGACTGCATCCCTGTCCCTTTGGAGCCGATGGAGACACTCAAGGAACAGGTGAACCCATGAGCCACCCAGTCCTCAGGTGATCATCGCTCTCTCTAGGAGAGAGGAACGGACAAGGGCACAGATCCACAGAACAAGAAAGAGATTTAAAAAACGAGAGAGAGAGAGAGAGAGAGAGAGAGAGAGAGAGAGAGAGAGAGAGAGAGAGGAGCAGAGTAATGGAGATGGAGAAAAGAGAAAGAGGCGGCATTAGACAGTGTAGGGATGGGAAGACAGACACACCAGAGCCCCTCAGCCAAGTCCTGAGCTTCAGCACCACTCTGCCTCCACCCTAGACCCGCTGTTGAGTTCTGCTCAGGCCTGGTCCGCAAGCTAACCCTTCACTTGCTAGACTGCCGCACCCCAGGACTGAGTTAAAACTTCCACCAAGAACCCCAAACACAACAACAGCTCTCTATACTCTAGATTTGTCCCCCCCGCCCACGCCGTGCCTCTGCAGAGCTTTCTTGCTCTGGGAAGCGGAGATGGGTCTAGGACATGGGCAAGAGAGGCTGAGGCTCCAGTGGCACAGGCTGCTTGCTGCAGGCTGCGGAGCAACCCTGAGCAGAGAGAGGCAGAAATGCTTGGAGCACTGCCGCTCCCTTGCTCGCTCACTGGAGAGGTCACAGAAGCGTTCATCTGGAATTACTCTGAATAAAGGCTGCCGTCTGCCAGGGGAACCTGAGGACAGCAACAATTTCTGTTATTGAGAGAGGTGGCTTGCTCTGGGAGCGGAGAGCACAGGAATATTTGCAAATTGTATGCAGATTCCACTTCCTTTAAGCTACTTAAGGAGCCGTGGGTAGGAGTGTCCCCTTAGAAATCACTGTTCTCTCCTCTCCATTCCAGGGACAAGAGCTCCCTCCTTTGTCACTGGCTGGCCACTTGCACAGAAGCTCCTTCCTACTAGCTTCCTCGCCTGGCAGGCTGGTGGCACTAGACCCAGAGGCTGAGACTCGGCGGGTGTGAGGTTACTCTGGGGCCCCCATGTCTTCCTTGAGGCAAGGGACTGGAAGTCTGATACAAATATGACACAACCCTTGACCCCCTTGTGACATGTAGGAGACCAGTGGGCTCGGTGCCATCAGAAAACTTGAGAGACAGCAAATGTCCCCAGGAATCCTAAACTCTGGGACATTGTGGTCTGGGCCACAGAGAGCAAGCACGAATGTCTGAAGCTGTTGACTGGGGATGAAGGCACCAGCTTGGCTCAGAGGATGCCTTCAGAGGCACAGGGAGGATTTTGTAGGAGTTGTTACTACACATCACACCAGGGAGGGCTCCTGACGTGCCTCCGCCAATGCCAAGAGACGCGTCTAAGGCTGGGGACAGCTCTGTTTGGGATTGCCTGGCACCCAGTGTGGCATGGGTTCCATCTTCAGAACCTTATTTTAGAAGGAAAAAAAGAAAAGCCAGGAAACCAGAGAGAGGAGTCAGCCATTAAGAACACTTGCTGTTCTCCAAAGAACCCGAGGTTTTTGTTAGCACCCACCTCATCTGTAACATACCACCTGTAATTCCTGATCCAGGGAATCTGATGCCTTCTTCCAGTCTTCATGGACACACATAGGGGATACACTCAGACAGACAGACAGACACATCTGTGCATGCATATGTACATCCACACCCATAAAGAGGTTTGTCCAAACCTAAAGCCAGAGCCTCCCTGTCTTAAAGCAGCTGCATCTAAGCCAGCCCTGCAAAGGGGGTGTCCACGCTCTGCCCACTGAAGCTACGCTTGTCTGTCCAGCTCAGAATTGAGATCTCTGATCAGTATCCAGAGCGGTCTCTACTTGGGGACCTGCAAGATGTCCCAAGAGGTGCCACCGAGGAGTGAAGCAACCCAAGCTGTTACCAAGTGGGAGGGAAAAAAAAAAAGAAAGAAAGAAAGAAAGAAAGAAAGAAAGAAAGAAAGAAAGAAAGAAAGAAAGAAAGAAAGAAAGAAAGAAACTGATTACAAAGTTTCCAGTTAGAGTTAGCATTCATCTGCCCCGGGAGGGAAGCTGCCCTGTGTGTGCATGCTGTGGTCAGTGGCCCAAAGCTGAAGAAACTACACCATGTCAAATGCATGCTTGCCCATACAGGAATCCTCTCATTCTCCCAGCCCCGATCCTGCTGCAAACTCACTACAGCTGGTTGTAGAAGCCCTGTTTCTTCCTCAAAGTTCCAGCTGTGGCTGGAAGGCTGCTTAGTAGCAATGTGGATGAGAGGTCATCTGGATGGAGACTCTTGTGGCAGTTCTGTTTCCCATGGGATGCTCTGTGGCCTGTGGGAGGTACAAAGGTAAGCCTGCTTAGAAGCCTCTCTTTGAACCAACACTCAGGACTGAATCCTGTGAGCTTCTAGCATGGAACCCAGATCTCCTGGGGTCAGGATTGGTGGATCTCAGAGATGTAGCAGGGCCCTGTCTAAAAGCAGGGTACAGTCTAAAGCACCCTCCTTCCCAGATAGTGAGGCATCTGAGTACCAAAAACTTCTCAAACTGCCCTAAAGTGGCAGGCACTGAACAGCGACTCCCATAAGAGCCCACAGAAACTGCTCAAATAGAGGTTTGAGCTGTAAGGTGAGTCACTGAAGCAATAGACATCGCCCTTCTGGGGACTTTATTCCTTCTCCCTCCCAGGAACACTTCATCTGGTCATGCCAGCTGCCCCAGAGAGGAAGGAGACCAAAATATGCTAAGTCTCTGTCTTAGTTGTATTTCCCACTGCTGAGATAAAATATCCTGAGAAAAGCAACTCCCTGGAGGAAAGGCTTATTTGCCTCACAACTCTAGATTACAGCCCTCCACTGCAGAAAAGCCAAGGCAGAAGGAACCAGAAGCAGCCAGCGCCACCCACAGTCAAAAGCAGAGAACAATGGATGGATGATATCATGCTCAACCCAAGATCCCCTGCCAGGGAATGGTGCCGCCCACAGTGGGCAGGTCTTCCCACTTCAATTATTGTAACCAAGATAATCCCCATAGATCAACCTAATCTAGACAATGTATCATTGAGACGGCCCTTCCCTGGAGACTCCAGATTGTGTCAAGTTGAAAATTAAAACTACCATGGGCCCCTTATCCTGCTACTGAGACTGTTGTGTGTATCACCCACTTTCCTGAAGATTTGGGATGAGGCTTCCAGAGAAACTCAGAAAGATGCCAAGTATGAGATCAGTTTGTTTGAGTCCCTGCCCAAAATAATTACTGCAAGTCCATCTTATATTTAAAGTTGTTGGACTTTCAAATGTGAGATTAACAAAAAAAAAAAAAAATGGGGAAGGAGGGTCAGATACCCTGACACAGCAGCCTGGTGACACTAGAGGAAATGCGATAACTGACTGGCATAGCCTGGCTTGGGTGTCCTGGAGGCTACAGAGTGGGTCCTCAAGGGACAACCTGGACAACGAGCTCTAGAGACCAGGGCAGGAGAGAAAATGAAGGGATACATAAAGCAGACCAAATGGAGATGGACAGGCAGAGACTTGAGTTCATAGCAACTTATTATGTGTTTTGTAAGGAACCAGCGGAAGAATCACGGTGGTTTCCAACACACAACATGATGCGTGTTGACAGAGACCATAGTGCTAACAATCCTGACTCAGTCAGTGCAGACTGCAGATACACACTCGACCTCACCCCATCCCACAGGATGTGCCATGCGGTGGTTAACATTCAAAACTCTTTACAAAACGTTCTAAATGTCAGGCTAATTCCTGCATCCCACGTGTCCTGTGTCTGTATTCTCTAGCATCGACGTAATTCCACTCCCTGAAATCCCCGAGGAAGCAAGCACGATAGGAGGTGTTTCTTTATTCTGCAGGCTGAGAACTCCTCTCTCCCCTCACATCCCCTGACAGCACTTGGTGCATGCCCGTGCAGGAGGGGAGAAGACTCTAAATATGTTAGTCCACCTGCCTGGGAGCCGACCTGGTCTCTGCTGCTTTCTTGGCAGAAATTAAATCGCCTCCTTAGTCTCTGTTTGCTCCCCTGTAAAATCAGAGCACAGTAGGGCCTGCTTGAGGAGCTGAAAATGCCAATATATTTAGTAGAGTGCAGTGTTTGGGATGCAGTGCTTGGCGTACAGTTCTTGGGATGCAGTACTTGGGATGCAGTGTTTGGCGTACAGTTCTTGGGATGCAGTGCTTGAGATGCAGTGCTTGGGATGCAGTGCTTGGGATACAATGCTTGGGATACAGTGTTTGAGATGCAGTGCTTGGGGTGCTGTGCTTGGGGTACAGTGCTTGGGATGCAGTCCTTGAGATACAGTGCTTGATATGCAGTGTTGGGATGCAGTGCTTGGGGTACAGTGTTTGAGATGCTGTGCTTGGGATGTTGTGCTTAAGATGCAGTGATTGGGACACAGTGCTTGGGATTCAATGCTCAGGATGCAGTGCCTCACAAGAACTCGAGAACTGACCTGGGGAGGTAGCTCAGTTGGTAAGTGCTTGCCTTAAAAGCATGACCTGTTACCCATATTTAAAAGAAGAAGAAGAAGGCTGGGTATGCTCACATGTTCTTGTAAGCCGAGTGCTGGGGAGGCAGAGACATGAGGATGCCTGGAACTTAATGGTGGAGAGATTCTATTTCAAAACATAGGTGGAAATTAAGTGAAGAAAACACCCACATTCATCCTCTGGTCTCCCTACATGCATATACATATACATACAAACATAAACACATATGTGTGTATACACACATGCACCAACTCATACACACACACACACACACATGTGAACATGTACATGAACACATATGCAAAAGGACTCAAGGTTTTATTAGGTTGTCAGCTTGTCACCCCAACGAGTGGGGATGATTAGAAGTTCAGGGGGTCTTTTCTGCAGGATTTAGGAGCCTTGAGGCAGAAGATGTCCCAGACTATGCTGACTCAGCCTAGAAGTCAGAGCAGATGGGGTACGGGAGGGGAGAAGTTGGAATTTACACACTGACTCCCCTGTAGCCCTAGTACCCTTCCCTGCCACTTAACAGGGAACAATCCGCAGCTGAAATTTCAAGCCAGTAAAGGAGCTTTCAAGGATACTGAGCTTGCGGGTCCTCGGGTTGCAACCCAAGGCTTCCTCCTCAAGCACTCTCCCGACTGAGCCGAAGAACATTACTAAGTACTCCTGAGCCTGTAGCCTCAACGGTGAAGGTGAAGCTGGCTCTGAGTCCCAGAGAGAAAGACAGAGAGGGAGACCATCGATTCTCAGCAGTTCAAGAGAGGCTGCGCAGAGGGAGCATGCAGGAGGAGTGGGGTGACAGACAGAGCCCAGGGAACCGGACTCACCAGAGGCTTCATCAAGTCCTGCCCGACCACTGGAGCATCATGCTATCCAGACTCCACCCAACTCCAAATCATGTCCCAGGGCTGGCAGGAGGGAAGCTCGAGTCTCAGGTGGGTAGAAAAGACTCACTATGACAAGCCATAAATACAGCTGCGGGAGAGACACTGGGAGCCTTCTACTCCTTGGTCCTCTGGGGAGAGTTGCTGAGAGCATCCCTCATTTGCCTCCTCACCAGTGTGCATAGTTTGAGTCCCGAGGAGGGTACAGATCGAAGTTCCGTGGTCCAGAAGGTGACAGTCTCGTCCAGCTGCAAATGAGATGTAAGCATGCCCTGGACTCTCATGGATTCTAGAAGGAATCTGTTCCCCGGCATTGTCTTCTGGGTGTCATCTTTCCCCTTGGCTCGGGGCCCTGCCCTGGGTTCTCAAAGCCAGCAGCGCAGTCTCTCTGCCCCTGTCTGTGATCAACTCAGCTTTTGCTAGCTCTCTGCCTCCTTTCTCCTCTTACAAAGACCCTAGTAGTACTTAGTCTGGATCTGCCCTGGGAACACAGATCTGTCTTCCTGCATCAAGCTTGTACAATTAGCAACTTTCTGTGACTCCTGGTTCCCCTCTGCATGTGATTCCGTCTTAGGTGCTGCTGCAAGCGAACGTCAAAGCTGTGTAATTTGTAAGTAACAGGAATCTACTGTCTTATAGGTCTGCAGGACAGAAGTCCAAAACCAAGGACTGTGGTTCGACATCCATCAAGGACTGTAGCAAAAAAAAAAAAAGAAAAAAAAAACAGAGAGAGAGAGAAAGAAAGAAAGAAAGAAAGAAAGAAAGAAAGAAAGAAAGAAAGAAAGAAAGAAAGAAAGAAAGAAAGAAAGAAAATGGCAGGGAAGAACCTCTGTGTGAAGCTTAGTTTTTGTCAATCAGGCACAAACTGGAATCATCTAGGAAAGGGGAGCCTTACTTAGGGACTCATCTCTAATAGACTGTTCTGTAGGCAAGTCTGTGAGCATTTTAGTGATTAAGACTTGAAGTAGGAGGGTCCGGCCCACTATCGATGGTGCCATCCCCTAGGAAGGTGGTCCTGACTGGTGTAAGAAAGCAGGTTGTACAAGCTGTGGAAAGCAAGCCAGCAAGAACGTCCCGCCACAGTTCTTGATACTACCCCAGCTTGAGTGCCTGTCCTGACTTCGCCAGTGATGGACTGTGTGGCATGGAAGGGTGAGTCAAACAAACCCTTTCTCACCCCAAGTTTCTCATAGCAACAGAAGCCAAGCTAGAGCCAAGCCAAATGAAATCCTCCCTTTTCATGGTACTGGGGACAGCGCTCAGAGCCTCATACATGTGAGTCAAAACTCTCTGACATGGGGCTATGTCCACAGCCACCTCTTCATTATAAGACAGTGTCTTGCTATGATCCCAAGGCTAGCCTTGAACTCAGACTGTAGTCCAGGCTAGCCCTGAACTCACTCCAACCCAGGCAGGCCTTGACTTGGAGTCTCCTGCCTCTGCCTCCAGAATGGCCGAAATTTCAGGTATAGCTCAAGTGTCTTCCTAAGGTAGCCCAGGCTCATTCTCTGTGGCAGACCCCCTGGGCGTAAGCACCCCCTAAGCACAGTTTCTGGATGTCACCGTAGTCAGAGAGCATTACAAACGTTAGCATCATTTAGCAGGATGTAGTCACCACTCACAGGAATGAAGGTGTGGGCATGCTGGGGCCGCACTCTGCTGTCCAAAGGGCTCCCTGCACAGACGATGACAACCCACACTCTAGTGCTCACTGCTCCCTGAGAGCTACGCCACATGCTTAGATGCATCAGACACTACACACTCCTATACCTGACTCTGCATGGCAGAATCAGCATTCTTCCATCTGTACAAGAGGACTCCTGTACACACAACACTCAAGGGCTTGTCCAAGGCCTTGGGCCCTCAAGCCGAGCAGTGTAACCACTAGTAACCCTAGGCCACAAGAATGGAGGATGCTCCTAAGAATCTAGAGGCTGCAGAGCTGGTTCAGGTGGAACCAGACTGGTCTTGTGTCAGCGGCTAGAGAGGACACAGATCAGCCTGGCGACAGTGTTCAGCCCACTGTGGAGGGCCAGGCAAAGCTGTATAAGCATGAAAGGCAGACTCCACAGCTCTGTGGCTGGAGAAAGAGGGGGGGGGGAGCCTTGCAGGAAGCTGGCTATGAACTCCACACTACAGCACGGTCTCCTACGCTCCCTGGGAATCCGCAGAGGCGAGAACATTGCACTTCAGGTGGCAACTCAGAGGCGGCTCAGCCAAACGCTTGTCACGGCTCCAGCCGACTGTTAAAATAACTTTGGGCTTGTTATTATCAAGTAATAGATGTTTATTGTGGAAATGTTGGGAAATGCAGACAAGCCAAAAGAAAGGAAGAGAAATTACCCAAAATCCCCTCCCTGCAAAAGTACCACTTGACATGTTTTTCGCATCTCCCTTCAGTGATTCTTCCCAAGTTTGGTTTTTGTGGTCTTCTATAATGAGTGCTCTAAAAATGGGCTCACACCATCCTCCCGTTTGGAAAGATGCCTCTTCCCCCAGTGCCTCACGAAGGAACGTGTAGGAGAGGAGCTGTTCCCAACCCTCCCTCCCACCACCCCAACTCTCCCCAGGAAAGGGGAGCCAATGGGCTCACCCTGCAGGCTCAGCCTCCTGCTCAGGGCTGCCCCTTAGCCATGCCTGATGACTTTGCTTGCTCTCGTGACCTTCGTCTGAGCACCCTGCCCTCTCATCTTTTGTTGGGCAATCAGGAAACAGGCAGTTCTGGTCTCAAAAGAACAAAGTGGTTCTTCTGTGGACTTGAGCTCAAGCCCTGCCTAGATCTAGCAGGGGGGTTGCACACTGCCAAAGATTCCTTCTCCAAGGAGATACCACTGTGGGATCCTGGTTGCCCTGGCTGATGCCACCTCTGAGTCCTCATCGGTTGGGTCTCACAGGGTCTCCTTCCTAGAACCCTTTCCACACCGTATGGAAGGCTACACAATACCCTAGGTGGAGACCCTCTACTCGAAGCTAACATGTGGCCCTTGGCTGTCCCATTTAATACATGGTGGTTCCCAAAGCATGCAGCATGGTTCTTTCCTGAAGACTGTCCTAGTTAAGGTTTTACTGCTGAGAAGAGATACCATGACCGTAACAACTCTTATAAAAGGAACCATTTAATTGAGACCGGCTTACAGTCTCACAGGCTTAATAGTCCATTACCATCATGATGGGAGGTGGGACACGGCAGCATGCAGACATGGTGCTGGAGAAGAAGCTAAGAGTATTGCATCTTGATCTGCAGGCACTGGGCATAGCTTGAGCATATGTGACCTCAACACCTACTTCTGGGATGACATACTTCCTCCAACAAGGCCACACCTACTCTGACAAAGCCATACCTCCTAATAATGTCACTTCCTATGGCCAAACATCATATACATGAGTCTACGGGGGAGGAGGGGGAGGCATACTGATTCAAACCACCCACAAAGACAAAGCCACAGAATTCTAGCACAGCAAGAGCCATGAGGGTCAAAGGGCATCTGGAACAAAGATAGGAAAGTGAGACTGTGACCAGGTGGTGCCAGCATCACAACCAGGAAAGGAACATGCTTCCAGGCTCTTCTGTAAATGAACAGTCATTGGGCATTGCTAAACTGATGTCCCTGTCCTTAGGGCATAGGGTCTGGAGGAACCTCCCAGTCAGACTCAACCCTGAAGTCACCCCTATTTCCCTCACTGAAACCACCTGCCCTGTTCAGTGTGAACCATTTGGGGCAGGCCTGTGAATGGTTCTGGGGCTTCCCTGTGGCAGGTCCTCAACTCTATGTCCACCTAATTTCAGAACAGGAAAGGGTTGTGCTGGTACAGATACAGGCCAAGGTATCCTCGGATTCATCTTGGCACCCAAACCCTGTCCCTTATCCTTGCTTCTTGCCCGACAAGCCTGACCCTGTCCCTTATCCCTGCCTCTTGCCCTCCAAGCCTGACCCTGTGCCTTATCCCTGCCTCTTGCCCTCCAAGCCTGACCCTGTCCCTTATCCCTGCCTCTTGCCCTCCAAGCCTGACCCTGTCCCTTATCCCTGCCTCTTGTCTGCATGGAGGTTGAACCTCAGACCAGTGAGAATCCAGGGAGAGTGTGCAGACTGACCAGCAGGGAGGTTCTTGGCAAGTATGGGAACAAGCAAGTCCTACCACCAGCCCTTGCCCCAAACCCACAGTGTTGGGGACTGGAGGCAGGAAGCCAGGGACACCAACCTGCTCCAGGCCTGCAGCAGGAAGTGGAGACACTTTCTCAGGACCATCTTGCCTTTTGGTATTTGGCTGAAGGCAACTTTTACTGCACCCACACCAAGCTGAGGAAAACTTGGGCTCCCTCCCTCAACTTGGCTCTGGCAAGAGATTCAAACACACAAACCCTGCCCCTTAGTATTGGAAAGATCAAGTCTGACATGACAGCCAGGCTCTGGGTGGGTCCCCCTGACTTGTGCAGATCATCATAACAGGTAACCATTTCCCTGAGTAGTCAGGGGCCCTGGGCCATGAGCTTCTAAGACGCCTCTCAGTAACCAGGACTTGGCAGGTCCCCTTAGAACAGACCAGAACTTACATAGGCCTTAGTCCCCATTTCCCTCCTTTAGGGGTCCTTTGGTCATCTACCTGAAGCCTAGGACTCAGCACCTATGCCTAGAAGGTGAGAGGGGTGCCAGAAGCTTCGTAGAAGACATATGGCATGTCGAACAGACGTGAAGACTAGAGTTCAGATGCTCGGAATCCACTTAAATGTGAGACAATCATGGCAACCCACCTATAACCCAAATGAGGAGAGACAGACACAGGAGACCCCCAGAACAAGCTGACAAGCTAGGCCAGCCACATCGGTGAGCTTCAGGTATGAGTGGAGACTCCTTCAGTATAGACTAAGGTGGGCAGCAACCGGAGAATACACTCCATGTCAACCTGTGGCTTCCACATGCACACTGAAATGGTTAGGGGTTTTTGGGGGGAGGGTGTTGGGGTTGGTGGGTGTTGCTGTTGTTGTTAACTTGATACAAGGTAGGTAGGTCATCTGGAGAAAAGGGAACCTCAGCTGAGGCTCCATCAGATTGGCATATAGGAAACCTATGAGTCTTTCATCCTTGATTAAGGATTGGTCTGGGAGGCCCCAGCTCACTGTGGGCGGGGCCACCCCTAGGCTGAGGTTCTGGGTTCCATAAGAAAGCAGGCTGAGCAAGCCATGAGGAGCAAGCCAGTAAGCAGCACCCCTCCATGGCCTCTGCTTCTATTCCTGCCTTGACTCCGCTCAGTGAGGAAGTGAACCTGGAAGTGAGGAAGAAATAAACCCTTTCCTCTCCACTTGGTTTCGGTCATTGGCGTTGATCACAACAGTAGAAGCAGTAAGACAAGCACTGACTGCCGTGCCGCCTCTGGTACGATGACCTTCGTGACTAACGCTCTCTTCTGTCTAGGGTACATCCTTTGCTGTGCACTCAACTCTATTTGATACTAATAAACCTTGCTTTACTTTCTTGGTGTTTACGTGACATACATTTTTTTTTTCTTTCCGTCAACTTTCAATCTGCTTTTGGGGAGAATGTTCTAGAGGTTGCGTATGGCTTGTGACTGGGTCCCATTTTCAATCCACTCTGCCAATTCTGCTGTTTCCTATCACTTAATTGGTGCATTTAGACTCTATTCATGTAATTATTGATACATCAAGGATGTTTTCTCCGTTTCTGTTTCTTCTGTCTTCCTTTCCAGTTTTGGGTTGGGTCTTTCTTCTCTCTTTCCTTGGATTACTTGAAAGTATTTTATACTTCTAATAGATTATCTATGGTGGTGGTGGTGGTGGTGGTGGTGTATATGTGTGTGTGTGTGTGTGTGTGTGTGTGTGTGTG
>NC_034595.1:103476201-103521201 GCF_900095145.1 Mus pahari | reverse complement strand
TTCAGCTGCTTCCTGCTAGGTATTGGGGCCACGGCAGTGGGAAAAGATACACACACAGTAGGAGAACGGCATTCATCCCAGCCTAGGGCATGTCCTCTGTGACTTAATGACACACTCTTAAAGTCTCCACCCCTTTGATGCAGGAGGTGACCTGGCTGTACAGAGTGGACCTCTCCCTGTCACGCCTGGCTGGAACTCCTTCCCAAGCCCCGTGACCCCCTGACCCTCACGCTGACTTGTCTCCTCCAGGGCAATCCATGAGGCATCTCATGGTCTGGGAGAGGCAGCTCTCAGCCACACAGCGGAGAGGAGCCTGTATTCCAGGTGGTAGAGTGTGAACCTGATGGACAGAAAGAGAGTGAGGTGCCAGGGCGTCTCCCCTGGATTCAGGAGCAAGCTCGAAGCTTGCATGAGGTTCATGGAACTCTGAAAACAGAGTCACAATTTTTTTGCCTCTTCCAAGAAAGTGATCCCAAGAGTTCAAGGTCTATTCCCACAACCTGGAACCTTCTACTATTGCCGATTACTACGAGGCAAAGGGAAACCCACAGACCTTCTCACTCACCTGGAGCCTCCACACATTTTACTATGGGACATCCAGCCCCGACTCCAAACCTCTTCACCTCCCCACCAGATGTGCATGACAATCGTCCCCAAGTAACAGGCAAAGGAACTGAGTCTAAGAAGACCACTCGGCTGGAGTGGGGAAGGTTCTGACCCCACAGATCACCTAATCACTAAGCCACACTACCCGTAGGACTCACCATCCCTGCCACCCCTCTGCCTTTCATGTGCAGTCCTTCTTCTGTACATCAGTCACGGGAAGTTCCCCCGCAGTAAGCGGGGACACGATCAGTAGAGTTGCTCACTCAGAAAGTCTGTTATCTGCTCCCCTCTGCTCGCCCATTCCCAGCTCTGGGGGACTGGAGCTTTTAAACTCACTCCCTCAGGTTTCAAAAAAGTGTGCCTGGCCTCAGATCTGTGAATTTTTAAACTGGATTAATCCAGCTCAGAAGTTCTCTAGTGGGGCTTTGTTCCTGGTAAGACAAGCTCTGATGGGAAGAGGCAACCTCAGGCTTGACATGCCAGGATGCTGGGAGCAATGGCCTGGTGGTGTTCCCATCACAGAGAGGCTGTGGTCCAGGATCCTGGGAGCAATGTCCTTGTGGTGTTCCCCATCACAGAAAGGAAGAGGAGGAAGAGGAGGAGGAGGAGGAGGCGGAGGGGAGGGGAGAGCGAGAGGGAGAGGGAGAGGGAGAGGGAGACTGGTGCTCAGCTCACTTTGCCCTTTTTATCCAGCCCAGGGTCCCATCCCGTGGGACAATGCCACCACACATAGGGAGGGTACCTTAGGGTTTGTATTCCTGCACAAAACATCATGACTAAGAAGCAAGTTGGGGAGGAAAGGGTTAATTTGGCTTACACTTCCACATTGCTGTTCATCACCAAAGGAAGTCAGGACAGGAACTCACACAGGGCAGGAACTTGGAGGCAGGAGCTGATGCAGAGGTCATGAAGGGTGCTGCTTACTGGCTTGCTTCCCCTGGCTTGCTCAGTCTTCTTTCTTATAGAACCCAGGACTACCAACCCAGGGATGGCACCACCCACAATGAGCCCCCCCCATCACTAATTGAGAAAATACCTTACAGCTGGATCTCATGGAGGCATTTCCTCAAGGGAGGCTCCTTTCTCTGAGATAACTCCAGCTTATGTCAAGTTGACACTCAAAACCAGCCAGTACAGTAGACTTTCTCTCCTTAGTTCACCCTCTTTGCAAACACCCTTGTAGACACAACCAGAGGCTACAGTTTCCATGACGACCCCAAATCCCGTTAAATTGACAATCAGCCATCACAAAGGCATTTTTCTCAAAGAACGTGCAGTTGGTAGGATTCTCAAATTTGTGAGGCTTAGAAGTCCCAGCTCACAGGTAGAACCGAGGTCAGAGAGGGAGACACTGGCGTAGTCCTAAGGACCATGGATCACTGAGATTGATTCTGATTCCCCCGCTACCCCCCCCAGGTCTGTTTGCATGGGTGCCCCCATTCCCCGCCCAAGGCCGCCCATTAGATGGGATGGGTGCATAGCTGCTTATCAAAGACCATGAAAATGCTTTGAACATTATACACTTTGAAGCTCCAGTTAGCTTTAAATCCAGGCCTGCAAACTATCTTTTCGGAAAAAATAACCCAGATTTGTCATGGCGCATTTTGACGAGTTTGTGTGCTCCCTTGATCCAACCCTGGGCTAACAATAGCTTCCCGGCTTCACTTTAAATAAGAACATTCACAACAAAGACAGGAAGAATGGGGGGTAAAACGGGCAATTACTTTTTTAAAAAATTCGCAAACAGTAAGCCGAATCCCAGCTGCTGATAATGGAGCCAATTTTCCGGGCACACGACAGGTTCACAGCGTAACATCACCAACAGCAGCCGACAGGCCCCAAACTGAGAGGGAGAAGAGACTGGGGGCGCGGTAACTGTGGAGCAGGTGATGGGACTTAGGGGCCTTCACTTGCAGGCCACTGGCTTTATACCCTGCTGCTGGGACAGCCAGACCCTGAGACACTTCTGAGAGGCAGCTTAGAGCCTGCCTCCCCTCCGGCTCAACATGGCTGTATTTTTTAGCACATGCATACATCTAGGCACTTCAGAGCCTGGAGAGGAACTCACGTGGCCCCTTCCAGAATCTTCACTATCATTTAGTGTCTGTTAAGAAATTATTCCCTTTAAAAAAAATGTCTAAAAATTCTTTGGGAATTTCACAAGGGAATGCAGTGTATTCTGATCATGTCCAGCCTCAATTTTTTGCTTGCGACTCTTCCCAGACCGTCTTAGACAGTGTTTCTCAACCTTCCTAACGCTGCGACCCTTTAATACCTACAGTTCCTCAAGTTGTGGTGACCCCCAACCATACCATTTTTATCATTGCTACTTCATAACTGTAATTCTGCTAGTGTTATGAATCATGTGTGTTTTCCAATGGTCTTAGGTGATCCCTGAGCAAGAGCACTGTCACAATCCACAGGTTGGGAATTGCTGATCGATTATATCATTCTCCTAATTTCACTTTTTTTTTTTTTATTTTTGACCCACTGAGTCCAGTGAGCACTTCCCATATACATAAGTGTGTGGGATCATCCATGAGGCACTGGCAAGCTACCAGCCAGGGGCCACACACCTACAGAAGATAACTGTGCCTTCCCTAAGTAGCCATTGACCGCCACTAGCTTCTGAGCTAGAGGCCTGTACTCCTAACAGCAGGGGGTTGATTTCTTACCAACTCTTCTGTTGAATCTGGAATTACCCATTAAACTAAGTTTCTACCACTGAGAAACCTGAAGCCTGTGAAGGGGCCCAGGCCAGACATCAGTGATGGGAGGAGGGGGGCTCAGAGAGAAGCACCTCCCAGGACAGAGTGGGGGGTAGGATTCCAGCAAGGAAGCAGCCCCAAACTCCAGAACTAATAAACATAGCCCTTCACTCGGACGGGGATCCTGCTTTTGCCTTTTCTTCCAGAAACCTCTGAGTCAAACTTAGGAGCCACGGTGTGTCAGAACTTATAGACCCTCTTCTGCCAAATGTACAGGTTCCGTTGGGTCTGTGCTGCAGCGAGCCTGGGTGAGCTGTCAGGGTGATGGATGGGATGTTTGCTCGCTCCCTCCCTGGCTGTTTTTCATGCTCCGTCTGTGGGGACAGGAAAGAGACTGATGGGTTCTGCTACTTTGCTCGGCGCAGGGGGTTGTGGGCCCACGCTCTGCCTCCGATATCATCTGTCTCCCTTTAGTATGTCCTGATGCCTGTTTGAGGTCTTTGTCATCCACCAGACCAAAGCTTATCATTTATTTCTGGCAACTTGTTGAACGAAGTTTTCATTGAGACGTTATTCCATTTAGAAGCCGGTCCTCCCGGCATGATGGAGGGCACTGGGTAGAGTTGTCTGTAGAAATTCGGAAAAGGATCGTAAAAGAATCTATTGAAGCTGGCTGTGTCTCACAGAGTCAGCCACGTGAATATTGTAAATATCTCTACTTCTCAAGATGGAGGGATTTACCCACAGGGCAGGGCCAGTCCTCTCTCACCAGCCCGTGGTGAAAAGAGATGGAGTAGGGGACAGTCCCTGGGAAGCAGCAGCCATGCAGAGCAAGGGCAACCAGAAATTATCTCAGAAATTGTCCCACAGACCCAGGTTTCCATCCAAGGAGACCCAATGAAGACACAACTCTAGAGAGCCCCAGCCTAAGCTCCACGGTTAACTTACATGCACACACACATAACACACATACATACACATACATCCACACATGTGGATATACATATACACACATAGCACATACATACACATATATGCATAGATATGTATACACATAATATACAGACATATAACATACAAACATATACACATACATACACATACATCCACACATGTGGATATACATATACACACATAGCACATACATACACATATATGCATAGATATGTATACACATAATATACAGACATATAACATACAAACATATACACATACATACACATACATCCACACATGTGGATATACATATACACACATAGCACATACATACACATATATGCATAGATATGTATACACATAATATACAGACATATAACATACAAACATATACACATACATACACATACATGCACACATATGTACACCTGCATAATATACAGACACAGACACGAACACACATAACACATACATATATACACAAACACATAGACAACACACATATACCACAAATATACGTACATACATACACCCACATACACATGAATACACACATACACATACAACACACAAACATAAGCATATACATATACACATACACATGCACACATGTGCACATACACACAACACACATACACACACATAACGCACGGACATATACGCATGCATGTATAAATGTACACACATACATACACATATGCACACACACACACACACACACACATAGCTTCACCCCTGTTAGTAGGTCCACTGGTATGCCTGACTGACTCATCCTGGAAGGCTTCAAGTGGAGTAGGGAACGGCTTTGGGGTGAGCCCCAACAGAAGATACTCAGGTGCCACACCCTCTGGGGTGGATACTCAGCATTATCTGATGATTCTGCAGATGCTGTGTGTCTTGTCAGGGTTATTATCACTGTGATGAAACACCGTGGTCAAAAGCAAATTGGGGAGAAAAGGGTTTATGTGACTTACACTTCCACATTGTAATCCACCACTGAAGGAAGCCAGGATAGGAACTCAAACAGGGCAGGAACCTGGAGGCAGGAGCTGATGCAGAGGCCATAGAGGGGTGCTTACTGGCTTATGCCTGCTTTCTTATAGAACCCAAGACCATCAGCCTAGGGACATCATCACCCATAATGGGCAGGGACACCCCCCCCATCAATCACTAAGAAAATGTCCAACAGGTTTGCCTGCCGCCTGATCTTATGGAGGTGTTTTCTTGAGGTTCTCTCCTCTTGGATGACTTTAGCTTGTGTCAACTATCCAGCACATGTCCCACTGAGAATGGCAATGATGCTCTGCAGACACCTCCACGTGGTGCCATGCCAGGAAGAGCTAACCCGACTTCCTCCTTGGCAATGCTTTAAAAAGCTGACTATTGCTGGGACTCACCTGTAACCCGTAAGCTCGGGGAACACTGAGGCCACACAAATGGAAACCTGGAGACAGAGACAAAAGACTACGGAGAATCAGAAAGAAGCCCGCATGGAGGCTGCCTGGCATCCCTTCCTAAAGTCCTTCAACCCCACTCTGACTCCTGCTTCATTGGGTCTTCATTCCACAGAATCTTCTTCACTCCTGGGTGGATTTCTTAAGGCAAAGCAAAACCGGACTAAACGCAGGAGAGATCCAGCAGTCTGACCTGTGTCTTCAAGACGTACGCTTGGATTTTAAACCTGCTGCGGGTCAATTCAGAAAAAGCTTCCTGTGTCATGATTGTTCAGTCTTACATAAGAATGCCTTGGTGTTTAAAAAAAAAAAAATGTATGCTGGGGACAGGAGAGATGGCTCAGCAGTTAAAGAACACTGGCTGCTCTTCCAGAGGACCCTGGTTCAGTCTGGGGTCACCTCCCAGCACCTACATGGCAGCTTGCAACTGTCTGTAGCTCCAGTTCAAGGGGATCTGACACCCTTACACAGACATACACGCAAGCAAAACATCAATGCACAGAAAGTAAAATCAAGAACCATTTTTAAAAATGTATTCTCTCAAAGCCAAGAGTCTGAGACCAAGGTCCCACAGGGTCCCATCTGTCTCTTACATACATTGTCTAGGCTCTGCCGCTCTCTCTGAGAGGGACCTCTAACTAACCCAAACTAAGGCAGCTCAGAATCCTTCCAGTTAGTACCCCCTCCAATCCTGGCCAGACTTCTTGAGCCCCTCCCACATCCATGCTGGGACTTGAGCTAGTTTAATCTTGTGAAGGTTTTGAGCAAGCACACGCAACCTTCTGTAGCAAAGCAAAAGAAAAATGAAATTTTAAAAGGATTGAAAATATTAATTAAACTACTAAGTTTCTCGAAAGCAAGAAAGAAAAGAATTCTCCTGGCCACACCACATCTATGAGTACAGCCCTGACGTGTCTCACCCACCTTCTCAGCGCGGGGCCGTCCTCCCTGTTTGTGGGGAGAACGGTATCTCCACTGCTTCATAAATCAATGCTCTCTTGAAACAACCCCAGGAAATGACCAGAAGAAAATGAGATGAAAACTGTAATTCCACAATCTTTTTTTATTAGATTCAATAGACATAAAACTACCCAGAAAATTGCCACGGAGATTTCTAAACCTCCCCCTCATTGTCTGCACTTACCTGTCTAGCTCCAATGATGATTTTGGGAGCACCCCTCCAATTGCCCACTGTGGGGGCACCCACAGCCAAGGAAGTTCTGAATGGAGACAGTGCACACACCCATACACAGGTGTGGTGATGAGTCAGGAGATGGGAATATTGTGGTGTTTGCAGAACAGTTTAACTAAGGAGGGAAGACCCACCCTGAATGTGGGTGGCACCAATTCATGTTTACAGGTGCCCACTGAGTAAATATGTAACCAGTATTCCTCTCTCTCTTCCTCCTCCTCCTCCTCATGCTATGCCCCATCCCTCTCCCCCCCCTCTCCCCCTCCCTCTCTCTCCCCCTTCTACTCCCTCTCCCCTCCCTCTCTCCCTCCCCATTCCCCTCCCTCTCTTTCTCCTTTCTGACTGCAAGAGCAATGTAACCAGCTATCTCACCATCCAGTTGCAGTGACTTCCCCATGGTGATGGACTATGCCTTCAAACTACAAGTCAAACTAAACATTTCCTAGGACTGGAGAGGTACCGCCATGGTAACAAGCACTGACAGCTTCACAGAGGATCCAGGTTCAATCCCCACACCTACACGGTGACTCCCAACAGTCTATTACACCAGCTCCGAGGAATTCAGTGCCCTCCTCTTGGCTCTGCAAGCACCAGGCATGCACGTGATGCCAGCAAAAACACTCACGTGCATAACATAAAATTTACACTTAAAAATAAATCAATTCATTTACCCTCTGAAGATGTCCTTGTCTGGGATCTTGTCACAGTCACAGAGGGATGGGAGCCCACCTCCATCATGGAGGAAGACACGATGCTGGTAGAGCAGCTAAGAGCTAGAGGAGTCCAGGTGGGGTCTGACACAGTAACTGACTCGCTTGTTCTCAGAGATGGAAATGAGAGGAAAACCGTACACAGAAGGCTCTACCGGGGCTCGAACACATTCCTGGCCAGGTTCCAGATCACCTCAAGACAAAAACAAGCTAAGTGTGTGAGGGAGAAACAGCACCCATCCCTTCTAAAGGGGCTGCCCTGAGGCTCCAAATGCAGAGCCTCCTGAGGTAGGTAGGCCAGGGCTGGGGGACCATGCACAGAAGCATCCAGAGGAAGAACAGAGGAAGAGAGGGAGGGGCATACTCTCTCTGTCCAACATCAGAAGTCACTAGGTCCTACGTATGGGCTGGACTTCCCCATCGTGAACAGAGCTGACTGTGGCAAGGGAGTCTCCATGGGCAGCGCTGTGTGCCAGACGCCCGAGCAGGAGTAAGAACAACCCCAGCAGCATATCTCCCCACAGAATCTAGGCAGAGGAAGGATAGTGGGTGGGCAGAGGCAGCAAGCATCATCAGAACCCAGAAGACTCAGAAAGGCCCAACTTCCTTCGCCATAGCCACAGGACCCTGGGCAGCTTGAAACAGAGGATGTCATGTTCCATATACAGCTTCAAAAGTCTTGCTGGTAGGAGGGATGGACGGAGAGCAGAGGACAGAGCAGAGGAACCCCTGAGACTGACTGGTCTTCAGTCCAGGATAGCAGCAGCCTCGAGAGATAGCATCTAAGGGACTCACCAGTGTGTGGGCAAGCCAGAGCATACCACCCCAAGGCTGTGCACACCCTGGTCAGCTCCCACCTCAAGAGCCAGCATGCCCCAACACAATGAAGTAGCCATCGGTTGAATGAGAGATGCAGTTGTTGCGCCGAGGAGAACCACAGGGCCATCTCCTTGGCTTGCAAGGGCAGAATTGAAGTTTTCACCGGCTAGTTTTACTAGGTTTTGTACCATTGACTCTAGACCTCCGAGATCTCTGTCACAGGTGAGAGACTGCAAGCCATGACACACCCAGCCGTCTCTCAGAGAGGGAAGTAGAGGAAAGAAAAGCAGCCTTCCCTGGGAATACAAGCCTCAGTGATGGCCGCCCGGAGAGGCTGGGGGATCTGGAAGGCGTTTAGCCCTGGCAGCGTGAAATGTTCCGTTAAATTACTAAAAGGAAAGATGCAGGTTCCTTTGAACCTGAAAGGTACAGTAATTACTGAACCAGAACTCGCGGCAGGGGGATGCTTCGTGGAACCTAATTAAAGCAGACCGGGAGGAGAGTCGCCACATCTGTGGGGGAGAATCCCTCACAGGAGCTGAGCTGGTGGAGCAGAGAGAAGGAGCCTTGCCTGTGTGGGGCACCAGGCAGGGCAAGAGTGGAGATGAGAGAGCCCTAAAAGATGCCAGCTTATAAATGCCCTCCCAAACTGACCTTAATGAGGGTGTGTCATCTGTATACACACCCCTGTGCTCAAGTATACATACATGTATGTATGCGTGTGTGAAAGTATAAATGCATTTATGTATGTGTAAGAGCAAGCATACATGTGAAAGATATGCACACATATGTAACCATGACATACACACATGCGCACACACATATACACCACATACATGTATGTCCATGTCTATAGAAATGTATCACTAGTATCCATGAAAGAATGTATGTACATGTGTGTTTCAATACATAGGCATGACATGCATATGCACAGAAACGAGAACACCTTTCTTTTTTTTTTCTTCAGCTGGACACAGAGAATACATCTGTCCCTCTTCCTAGAGCCTTAGATAGACTCTAAGGTGTCTGGTCAGCAGAGCAGAGTGTGGACATGGTCCTCTCAGCACTCAAGCCCTCTGGTGGGAGTCTGACTAGTGTCTTACATCAGTAGACACCAGGAAAAGCCAGAGCAAAGGCAAACCTCCCATACCAGCCAGCCAGCCAGAGGCAACAGGTCCTGGCATGGATGTCCTTAACAAACCAACAGAGCCCAGGACTAACATGCAGGAGGGATAAACTCAGAACAGCCAGGGTGAGAGGGGGAAGAGTCAGGGAAGCTGAAGCTACACTGAGCTGCCCATGCCATCTGGTGCTTCCAGACCTGCCCGCATCCACACCAATACCTTGGCAGAGGTCGACCCAACAGGTGAGCCAACCTAGCATGTGCTAAGTACCAACGAGGCTTCCAGGGGAACGCAAACACCCGATAGTCTCATGCTGAGGAGAGAGAAGGGAGGACCCATCTGCTGAGGTGTCCAGCTCTTCTTTACCCAAAGGCCAGCTCCCCAGGGCACAAAATCTCAATATTTGGGAAAGAATGTCACACTCCTCACTCTGAAGGTGTCTATGGTGATGGCATCCCCGGCCAGAGAGGTGGAAGGAGTCTGAAGCCTCTAGTGCCAGTCTGATCTGTCTGACTGGTGGCCACAGGCAGAGAGCAGAGCCTGACACACGCCCGGAACCAGTGACAGGGTAACCTACGACACAGCAGTGTGCTGTGGGTTAATGTCTGTAAGGGAATCCAAGCTCGGTGTCTGTCTTAGTCCGTGTTCTGTTACTGCAAAAAGGCACCGTGACCACCTTATAAACATTTAACTGGGTCTGTCCTGGAGTTCAGAGGTTCAGTCCGTCTTCTGGAAGTATGGTGGCGTACAGGCAGATGTGGTGCTGGAGAGAAACTGACAGTTCTACGGCTGGATCTACAGGCAGCGGGAACAGACAGTGCCACAGTGAACCCGACTTGAGCATCTGAGACTTTAAAGGCGAGGCCACACCTACTCCAACAAGGCCACACCTACTCCAACAAGGCCACACTTCCCTATTGTGCCACTCACTATGAGCCTATGGGGGGCATTTTCTTTCAGACCACCAATGTCCAATTCCAAAACAAGGGGTACAACCTCTACCCTGTAGGCCACTGTGGCTCCAGACTCAGTCACTGAGCTGGACCATTTCTCACCCAGCCCACTGGCTATGGAAAACTCCAAGTCTCACACAGAAGTTATTAGGACGTTCTTCAGCAGGACATGGCACAGGCCACCAGGATTGGATCTTTCCTGACATGCTTTTCGAGCCTGATTCCAGCCACCCGTTCCAGACCACGCCTCCAAGGCAGAATCTGACTTTAAGCCGTCCCTTGTCCCTGGAGGCCCGCAGTGACACAACTGAGAGTCTGTGAGCTGAGGAGGACAGATGTATGGGGAGAAGCTGAGACACATTACGGTGGCTTCAGAGGGTCTCCAGGAGACTGGGGAAGAGGCACCCTGTCACCAGCTGAGCTGCAGAGGCTTGGAATAGTCAGGGTTCCAGTTGAATAGAAGCCTCTTAGTTTAACCTACAGGCCTGCCTCTGGACATGGGCGTCAGAGCTACCTGCACTAAGACCTCCCCACAGTGTGGCAGATGGTGGCTCAATGCCCAGGAACAGGCAGGCGCACAGAATCTGGACTTCCACAGCGCTTCAGGAATAGCTCAGCCCCATAATTCCCCACATTAATTCTTCCCCCCCCCCCCCACATTAATTCTTGATACACTTCGGCCCTTGCACCCTTGGAACAAAAGAATATTAGAGTCCCACTTCTTTCTTCAAGTGGGGTTTCCTAGGTTCTAGATAGATGGCTCACTTGGTGAGGTGCTCTGTGTGCAAACACAAGGGCCTGAGTTTAGTCCCCAGAAGCAACACAGAAGCATTGAGTTTGAGGGTGTTTGTCTGTATGTCTCTCCTGGGAAGACAGACAGGAGGTTTCCAGGCGCTCCCTGGACCGTCCAGCCTAGCCTACATGATAAGCTCCGGGCCAAGTGTGAGACTCTGTCTCAAAACAACAGTAAAACCCAACATGGACGGCTCCTGAGAAGCCCCACACCATACACACGTACACACACACACATACATGTACACACACACACATACATGTACACACACACACACACACATGTGCATGTAGATGAAGAAGTCAGAAGGGGGGAGAAAGAAAAGCTTCCTAGAATCAAGAAAATAAAATCCAAAAAAAGCAGGTATGCTGGGTATGGACGCACATGCGCGCAGGGCTTCTAAATGGAAGGCCAGCCTGTTCTGCAGAGTGAGTCCCAAGCCACCCAAGGCTACACAGTGAGATCCTCTTTTTGTTATTAGAGGGTTTTGGTTTGGTTTGGTTTGGTTGTTTTTTGTTTTGGTTTTGGTGAGTAAAGACACGGGATTAGAGGAACCACATAAACCAGAAGAAACTCGGCCAGAGTCAAGGGGAACTTGAGAGCGTGCCCAAGGGTCATGCAGCTAACTCATTTGATCAAGACAGCCAAGGCTAGCTCATTTGATCAAGACAGCCAACTACACTGACTAAGCAGAAGAAGGATGCTGGGAGTCACAGAGGCGAAAGGAAGAAGGGGACCCGCCATTCTCAGAAGATTGTAGAGAGCAGGAAGGGGCGGGCCACCTGCTCCTCACTCTGGTCATCTAATAAAGAAGGGCAGCCTGTGTCCTTGGCCAGGAGAGAGGTGACCATGCAGGCAGAATAAGGCGATGGATGAAGTAGTAGCTACAATGGCCCAGGGACTGTCTGCCCGCCCACCTGCTCTCCGGGGACAGTCTAAAATCTCCATGTAAATTCTCCACCAATCACTCTCAACACCTTCCCCTCCCCCAGCCCTCCCTGAGGCCAACAGTCACCCTGCTTCAAGAGCAGCTCACAGCCCTCCTTGGCAGTAAGCAGGTTATACCCAGGCCAGCCAGGCACATGGGCTGCCCTCTAAGAAAAACAGAGAAACTATGCCAAGGGAGAGCAGCACTGGGCGATTAGACCCTTAGACCAATGTCACTTCATTCCTGCATGTTCAGGAGACCGGGGCTCAGTGAACTCGCACCTCCATTCCTATGGCCTCAGTGGTGACTGCCAGAAATGGCAGGATACAAAGGCAACTCAGAGCTAGCCCAGGGCTCCTGGGCCAGCACACCTCCATCCCTGCACATCTGTATGGCCTTGCATTTGCAAACAGGTCCCCTTATTATTGCTTTGAATGACTGTTCTTCTCTGCCCTACAGGGTCAGAGCTGCCCAATCCCCAGTGACCTCTCCTAATGATGCTCCTTGCCAGTCCCTAACCAGCCATGGGTCTGTGTCCAGAGAGGATATTGCCCTGAGTGGAAACCAAGGTGATTGGTTTATTTAGTTATTTTTTTAATACCAGTATGGTTCACATAGTGAACAAGAAACACAAGCCAGTCTGCATAGGTTGGCAAATGAACAAGCAAGGTGTTAAGTGTTCTCAAACCATAAACCATGGGGGAGGGGGTGGAGACCTGCTACAGCACGGATGGAAACCAGGTACAATAGACCACATATTCACTCACAGGAAGTACCCAGAATAAAGTCGGAGGCAGAGGAGCCGTTACCAGGAACCGAGAGTGAGGGTGGGATTGAGGGTGTAGAGAGATCTTCAGGAGGATGCGGGCTCCCCTAAGGACAATGAAATGTCCCAGAACTAGAAAGGGGGCTGCCCAGCCCCGGGACTGTGTGGGATACCACTGAATTACACGCTTTAAAATAACCACGTCTTCATCGTGCAGGACTCTCTGGAACGTAAAAGAAAAGGCTAGAGAGATGGCTCAGCCCATTATCGACAATCACAAAGATCCGCGTTCATATCTCCAATGCCCAGAAAAAATCCAGGTGCAGCAGCATGTGCCCCTATGAGCCCTGGGAAGGGTCCCCAAGGCCCAGTGGCCAACCAGCCTGGTCAAATCAGTGAGCTCTGGGCTCAGTGAGGGAGTTTGTCTCCAAAGCTAAGGTGGAGAAATGACTGAGGAAAGCGTCCAACGCTGACTCTGGCCTCTGTGTAAGGACATACATGGGTTCACACACAGACACATATGCATATGTGTGCTGAGGCATAACAGATTCGGACTTCTAGAAATAATAACGACCTGCATAGGACAGAAGACCTAGCTAGACATGTTTCAAAGCAGAAGATGGTGAAGGCACTAAGGGAATTAGAAAGTGGTACAAAAACATCCAAAGCAGGTAAATATCCAGAGAGACAGGCAGGCCAGTGAGGCCCCCTGCCAGCAGCTCCCCTGCTTCCTGAGAGAAAAACGCCAGTCCCGCCAGTCCTGAGAGTCTCTCTGATCCTGCCCAGACTCCCTGTGCCTGGCAAGTCTTGGGGAGAATTCTTATCCCTGAGGGTGTAGTCTGAGCAGGTGGATGCTGAGGGCAGGTGCTGACTGGGGCCTCCATCTGGCCCAACCTCGCACTTGGAGGCTCAACCCTTTGGAAGCAAGGCCTTTGCAGATGTTTAAAGTTGGAACCTGGAGATGAGATGATCCCGGATCACCCGGCATAGTTATTAGAGCATTTACACTTCAGTTCCCACTAAGCCTCGGAAATCTTCCAGCTTTCTTGGGTTTCAGGTTGCTCCCTCTCTGTCTTTACAAGCTGGGTCTATCTCTTCCCACCCCAAGAAACCAGGCTGGTTCTCCCAGATCCTGTGCAACTGATACTGATGTCTATGAGAAGAAACATCCTTTGAACTATGAGATTCCCCTCAGCCAGCCTACATACATACATACATACATACATACATACATACATACATCATGCACATGCACATGTGCATGCACATGCACACACACACCACACATACATACACAAACATACATGCATGTACATACATGCATACACAGATGCACACATGCGCACATCCATGCATACATGCATGCATATACATATACATGCATGCACACACATACACACACAAATACACACATGCACACACATCCATCCATGCATGCATATATACACATACATACACATGTATGCACACACACACAAATACACACAAACACACACATATATACATGTATATTACATGTACACACATATATACACTTATATACACATACATGCACATGTACATATGCATTCACACATACACACACATACACATACAGACATATATGCACACACATACACACACATACAGATACAGACATACATGCACACACATACAGATACAGACATACATGCACACACATACACACACATAAACACTTACATACATGCATGTGCGAGCGTGTACACACACACCCATCAGGTACAGGAATCATTAGAACAGTGCCATAACTAACTAAAATTTCACTTGCTTACTTACACTCCTGCCACCACCAAATGCCACCTGGGCCACGGGACCCTTCCAGGAGACCTCTCTTGGCAGTGGTGAGCACTTAGACATCACAATATGGCACAGTCTTCTGCAAATATCAGGATTACCAGGCCCAATGTGGCCGACTGAAGAGAAGCTGACAAGTCTCAGTGACAAGCCTCTGCACTCAGAGCCTCCGGTGACCGACAGCTGCTCCTTCCCAGACAGAGGCCATGTGACAGCTGAGCCTCCTCCCAAGTCAGCATGCATTGTCTTGGAGCCTAAGGGAGTAATGGGACATGTAAGGGCCAACCCTATGTTCTCACCCAGAGCTTGAGGGAAGGCTAATATGATTACTATAGTACCAGGTCCCAAAGAAAGGAAGTCTGTTCATCCATCCTCCCATTAATCCTTCTGTCCATCTACCACTTAAGTTTCCCTTGTCTATTTGCCATCCCTTCATTTCTCCTACAGTACTTCCCCTTTGTCCATCAGTCCATCCATCCATCCACCCACCTGTTGGAAACAAAATAAAAAGGGGCCAGGGGGGCCCGGGGGAAGTTGTGAGGAAAAAGATGCCCAACGCCCCGCCAGAGTTTCTCTATTCTCTGGTCAGTCAGGTGTGGGGAGACTGCCAGGTGCTTTCCACTCGGCCCTGGGTGGGCATTGCCTCTGACCCACGCGGTGGGGGTGGGGGTGGAGAAGGGGCAGCCCCGACGGGGACCCTCTGGAGCTACCTTGCTATCACTCCAGGGTTGTGGGACAGAGGGGATAGGGAAGAAATTCCCAACACTGAGCAGAGTGCGCAGCGGGCCTTGATGGAACAGAGCAGAGACTATGAGCTTTATTATAGAAATGCAGGGGGAAGAGAGAAGAGAGGGGGAGGGAGGAAAGAGGAGAGGAGAGGAGAAGACAAAGAGAAAGGGAAGAGGAGAGAGAAGAGAGAGAAGTGAGAGGACAAAGGAGTGAGAGGGTAAGAGTGAGAGTAAGAGACCATGGTGGGGCTGAACACCCTTTTTTTTTTTTTTGGTTTTTCGAGACAGGTTTCTCTGTGTAGTCCTGGCTGTCCTGGAACTCACTTTGTAGACCAGGCTGGCCTCGAACTCAGAAATCCGCCTGCCTCTGCCTCCCGAGTACTGGGATTAAAGGCATGCACCACCACACCCGGCTGAACACCCCTTCTTATGGTCTTCACTGTTGCTAGGTAACTGGGGAGGAGTTTAGCCTGAAGGTCAGAAGCTTGGACCATTGTTTAGGTGACCACTGACCATGCTTCTCTTGTGGGGGCTGTTGGAGGTGGTTGGTACCTTAGGCAGGGGCCGGAGTTCCAGGAGTATGAGGGAACGCCTACCGTGTCATGAGGGTGAATTATGACCATCGGGGTTCAGACCTCAGCTCGACTGGATACCAGCCTGCAATTCCCCACACCCACCAATCAGCCCATCCATGCATCTGTCAGTCCATCTATCCACCCTTCCATGCATCCATCCACACCATCTCTCCATCTCTTTGACCTGGATGCAGTCTACAAATTTCCCTAGCGACTTGGTCCTTGCAGGGGAGTCCCCCAGATACAATCAGCTGAATCCACTCAAGCTATGAATGATTCCCGAAGACACAAGATCAGAGCTGTGCTTTCTGTCTTTCAGAAAGCATGGGGACTTTTCATATCCCAGCTCTGAACTGGCCGTGTGGAGCACCCCCACTATCCTTCTCTTCTGGATTATCACGCCATTTGGAAACTCTAGACCCCCATATTTGGAAAAGCTAGACTCCCATAAGGCAGATGATTAAGCTGGGTGATGGTGTCTGGCTAGCGGCATCCTTCGCACTATCCCCCCTTCCCCAACATGGTCCCTCCAAGGCTTGGACTTAAACTGGCAACACCTCATTCCTTCAAAGCACACATTTTACCAACACCCACGGCTTCCTGATAGACCTGGGCCCAGCGGTCAGCTAGCCAGCACCGAGGAGGAGAACACTCCCACGGGTCCCTCATTCCCAGAATGGTGGCAGTTCTCAGGCAGACAAAGGAGAGACCTGAGCAGTCAGTTTTAAGTATGAGGCCTGGTGATCAAACTGGTGCGACTTTTAATAGAAAGAAGATTTATGTGTCTCGGGCTGCTGAGCAGGCTGAGCCTCCGAGGCCTCTTCCAGATGTCACCCGAAGAGCAAGCGGCCCTCAGGAAAAGTCTAGATTCATCCAAGCCAGCCACTGCGAGTCACTGCGAGCCTCATCCCTCCCCGAACACAGCGACATTTAACCGCTGAGATATTTTGCCTGCCTTCATCTCTGTCTGCAACTTGGAGCAGAGTCAAGAGCCTCTCCGACTGATCTAAGGCAACATCACTCTGCTGTTATCGATTTCTCCTCCTGTGGAAAACAAGTTTATGTCCACACTTAGAGCATAAGTGCTACCATGCTGTCTAAATATTACCCCTCGCTGTCACAGCAGAACACGCAGGCAGAAACAGAGTTCTCACGGCCTTTACACACTGACAGTTCCGTCATTCACTGGGCTGGACTCTCCTGCCATCAGAACCCAGGGACCCCAGCCATGTGAGCACCGGTAAAACTACTCTCTTCATTCAGAAGCAATGACAGTGAGGTGGTTTGTATATGCTTGGCCCAGGGAGTGGCACTATGTGGAGGTGTGGCCTTGTTGGAGTAGGTGTGTCACTGTGGGTGTGGACTTAAGACCCTCATCCTAGCTGCCTGGAAGCCAGTATTCTGTTAGCAGCCTTCAGATGAAGGTGTAGAACTCTCAGCTCCTCCTGCACCATGCCTGCCTGGATGCTGCCATGTTCCCGCCTTGATGATAGTGGACTGAACCTCTGAACCTGTAAGCCAACCCCGATAAAATGTTGTCCTTATGAGAGTTGCCTTGGTCCTGGTGTCTGTCCACAGCAGTAAAACCCTAACTGAGACAGACAGGCAAGGGGGATGTCTCAGTGGGAAAAGCTCAGGCTGCATGATCATGAGGACTGGAATGTGGGTTATCAGGATTCACCGAAAAGCTGGGCGTAGCATGTGTAACTGTAATCCCAGAAGTCCCTATGGTGAGTAGAAGGTGGAGACAGAAGTTCACATTCACAGCATATTCAGAAGCAAATAGCAAGAAACCCTGTCTCAAAGGAAGTGTGAGGACAGGCACAAAAGGCTGTCTTCTGACCTTCAAACTCACACACCACAGCACATTTGTGTGCACACACATGCACACACACACATATGTACACACACAGGATATATACACAAGTCAACACATACATGCACACTAGCAAAAAGGCACACACACATACACAGACACACACATGCACACATTTTGAATTTTTAAAACAAAGATGTCTGGAACCCTCCTCTGTCCGAGGAACGTGGCTAAAGTTAGCAAGTTAGCCCTGTGGCAGATGGTTGATGGCCATTCAGGTTGTTCCCTGAGCACTCAGAATTCATTTTTCTCTCTTGGAATGAGTAAGAATTTTAATGAGTGACCGTCTTGCACATGCAGTCCCACATCGAATGCTGAACTCACAATCTATACACTCAAAGGAGGAAATGGTTAACTCTGTTCATTTTCTCACAGAACACACACACACACACACACACACACACACGCACACACATGAAGCTGCAGAGGAGTGAGTAGGATCTGAAGAAGGCTGTTTCTCATGTCCAGGCTTTTAACACAGCAGTCAGCAAGCTTGCTCTGAAAGGACTAGATGTGTTGTAGACTTCCGCAGGGACCATAGTGTCTTTTGGAACCCGCTAAGTAGCTGGCATGCAAATGAGTGGGCGTGGGTTCTTGCTGCGCTGACACCTCACTCAGGAGAGCTCCCAGATGTGGTCTTTGGTGTGCCCTCCTGCCCTGAGATCTGAGTGCTGAGCTGCGGGTGGATTCTGCCAGAGGGGAGGGGCCTGGACACACGTGAGTCTACAAAGACAGTTCCAGGGATGACCCAACAGAGAACTTTCCTCCCCTGCAAGGTAAACCCTTCCTAAGCTCAGGTCTCAGCAGCCACCTAGCGTAAAGGATTTTCAGTGTCTCATGCAACTCAACCCCTTCAAGCCCTGCTTGGCAGCATCCACAGCTGTGAGGGAAGGATACCTCCACTATGGCAGACACTCCGTCCACCATTCCGAGAGGCTCTCTTTGGCCTGAGAAACCCTTAGAAGAAAGAGACTCTGCCTAGATGGCAGCACACCTCAAGAACATCCAGGGACACGCTCACCTGGGAGACGGGACAAGCTTAGATCTGAAGTAGAGAGGGAGGCCCTCTGGGGAGAGCGGGGAAGCAGAGCAGAGAGCTGGCCAAGGGCTCCAGAAGAAAGCACCACTCGACTGTAGATCTCAGTCTTTCTCCCGTAATTAAACACTTTCTCAGCTAATTGGCTTCGGCAATTTAAAAAAGACTCGATTCAATTTCCACTCCTTTAAAATGCAATCTAGACAATTTATGAAAAGAAACTAAATATACTGCAGCTCTGAATAGTCTTTCTCTTGCCACCGCCCTCCTTAACGACACTTGGCGAGGTAAAAATACGCTTAAATCAAAAGAAACGTCGCCCTTAATAAGATGAGAGTCGGCACGATGAACTCGGCGGCTCCTTAGTCACGACAGAGGACAAACGCAGGCTGCCTTCCACCTGTTGGATGTCCTCCCAGATGAGGACATGCAGAATATTAAATTAAAAATGAAGACAAATGAAGCCACCAAAGAGGTCCTTGGGCCAAGAGTGACCCTCCCTGCTGAGAAGCACGGAGACAGAGAGGAGCAGAATTCACTCACTAGACAAGGCAGTTATCCAAGACCTCTAGCTTCCAGGGGTGTATACACACACACACACACACACACACACACACACACACCGCACCCCACATACTCTATACACGCATACCACACCACACTACACCACACACACACATCATACCACACCACACTATACACACACCATACCACACACACACACTCACACACACACACACACACACACATACCCACACATACCACATAGACCATACACACACATCATCACACACACCACCACCACACCTACCATGCCACACACACAGTATCACTCACATACATATATACCATACACATCATATACCACACATACAACAGCACATACATATATACCACACTATACACTACACACATACACATCATATACCACAAATATAACACCACATACATATACACCACACACACATACACATCACAACACACACACCACCACAAACATACACAACACCACACACATCTCACACACACAACACCACATACATACATACACACCACACATAACCACATACAAAATACCATAAACACACACCATATACCACATACAACACCATATACATACACACCACACCATACCACACACACATACACATCACATCTACCACACACACACACCACACATACACATACACACCATGCCTACCACACACATACCACATACATACACACCACACCTACCACACACACAACACCATATACATACACATCACACCACACCTATCACATACATATACACCACCCACATACAACTGCATACAAAACACCATACATACATACACACATACAACATACACATACATACACAATACACATACACATATATTTACACATGAACTCCATCACGTACACACACACCACACAAGTCACATACCTCATACACACACACAGCAAGTAGCACACACATACATACACACACACAGCACATAGCACACACATACATACACACACAGCACACACATAAACACACACACACACAGCACATAGCACACACTGAGTGAGGCTCAAACCTTGTTACATAATTGAGGTGAAGGGAAACGGTGATTAATTACAACCAGGATGCACGGAGTCAGGTGCAAGGATGGGAGAGAGGTTTCTACAACTGTCATAATGAGGATGGGAAAAAACAGGAGAGGCTTCAAGAGGGACACTGAGATGGATAGTTGGCAGCGGGGAGTTTATTAGAAGAGTCATTAACCCCATGAACAAGACACACACACACACACACACAAGTGCATGGCAAGGGCTCTGAGAATTTAGGCTCACACCCGAGACAGACAGTGTTGGGGTCTCTGAAGAGAAGAAGCAGAGCCCTTATTAAGAAGAGAGGTCTCTTCTTTTAGCTTTCTAATGATGGAGGAACGTCACAGCATTACTCTGCGGCCAACTCTCCATCCCCAGCTAGGCAGGAGGAAAGGGGGCAGGGAGCAGGACGTGTGGGGGAGCAGAATGTGTGGACTGGACGCTGTGTGGTTTGATTGGGTGTGGCCCCCATAGACTCCCGTGTTTGGATGCTTGGCCATAGGGAGTGGCACTGTTAGGAGGTGTGGCCTTGTTGTGGGAGGTGTGGCCTTGTTAGAGGAAGTGCATCACTGTGGAGGCGGGGCTTGGAGGTCATATAAATGCTCAAGCCCAGCGTGAAACAAATCCAAGCTTCCTGGCTGCCTTCCGACCAAAATGTAGAAGTCTCGGCTCCTTCTCTAGCACCATGTCTGCCTGCAGGCTGCTATGCTCCTCACCATGATGATGATGGACCGAACCTCTGAAACTGTAAGCCAGCTCCGATTAAACCGGTTTTTTTTTTTTTTTTTTATAAGCGTTTCTGTGGTCATAATGTCTCTTCACAGCAATGAAGCCCTCTGCCCAATGCCCGCTTTAATGTAAGCTCACTCTCAGGTGGAACTCTGTGAGCTGGGCACTCACAACTGTGTCTCTGTGATCGGGGAAGTCTGGGTGGCTCTCTGGTCCGATTCTAACAAGTATATTCTTACTGGTATGAGGATTCCCCCGTGGGCAGGCTCTAACCTGAACAAACAAGTGTACACATGCCTATACTTAGCATACACAGAGCACACACTCATGGCACACACACAGTTACACAGACACTTCTGCAGAAGGACACTGTTAGTAGAGTTGTTAGGTCAAGGCCTGGGTCCCACCAACCCTATCATCTGGGCTCAGCCACCCATCCTCAATTAGAGACGGGGTAGAAAACGGAGAGGTGGGCAGTCGTTCAATGTGGTCACCTTGACAAGAGGAACAAACAGGCTCTGCCACCCTGTTGGTCCCAGTCTGTCTTTCGCTTGTGATGTCAAGTTTAAAACAGAAGGCAAGATCTGTGTGTAGCTATGCAATCCTGGTCACGGTGTGTCCTCACTGTCATTGCTGCCGAATCGGTTCCAGTCTCTGCAAGGTGGTCTGTGAAGCTATCAGAACTCTGTGGAATCTCTTTCCAGGATACACGTTCCCCCACTCTGTCTGGCTCCATGCTTCAGTCTTTTCCTTCTCCAGCATAAGATTCCTAGGTAAATTGCAGTTTCCTGGGGTTCACTGTCTCAGTGGTCTCAGAGCCCAGGAGAAGGACACCCTGTCTCTTTAAGTTATCATCAGTCCTCTCAGGATGGTTGTGTCAGCTCATATACAAAGTACAGCTGAATACACAACCAACCTACACATACCGAGTCACATGCATAGGACAGGCAGGCACACACACAATTACACAGAAGCTCTGCACAGGTTCCCACTATGCTCTGAGGCACAGGCACAGACAGTGCTCTGGCTCAGATATTCAACATTCCCGGGGGGGCATCTGTTTAAGGTGTTATCCCATGCTGATAGCGCTATAAGGGCAGAGGTGAAACCTTCAGGAGGTTCCAGGAAAAGAAGGTCACTGGGATATTCACGTTCCAGCCTTTTTGTCTCATCTTCCTTCCCAGCCACAACAAAGTGAGCAGACTTCCTTAGCCACACCCACCATGCTGCCAGAGGCCTGAAGCACTGGGCCAAGTGATCAAGACTGAACCCACTACCCAAGATAAACCTTTTCCACTGTTAACAAGACTTAACTCAGGTGTTTTGTTACAGTAGGAAAAGCTGACTGATACAATCAGACCCACATTGAGGCTCAGATGCCAGAGGCATACTCTCTCACAGTTCCAGATGCCCAGAGTCACACACTGACAAAGAGTAGGTAGAAATTCACACCTTCAAAATACACATGTGCATGTGCACGTGCACACACACACGCACACACAGAGAACAAAGTGAGCAATAGGGAGCTTTCCCCATCTTTGTTAGTGTTCTGCTCTGCAGAAAGAGCCCTGAAACGTGGGACATAAGAGGCTAAGGTAGGATGGAGGAAGGCTTGGCGTGGGGTCAGGTGCAAGGAGAGCAAAGTAAAGAAGACAGGGTTGGGGGTGGGGCTTGTTGGAGCCAGTGTTTGCTGCAGTAAAAAGGTATAGCTTCATTGTTGTTACGCTTATTCTTACAGTCGCTTCTATTCCTGGAGAAGGCGTCCGCTGTGTCATTTGGGGCACTAACATACACACACTTCCACATTTGGAATCAATGAGGTTCACTAAAAAGCTGGGTCTATTTAAAGGATAACAACAGTGGTGTCAGAATTAGGATGGAATTGGGGTGTAGAGGGTGGTGAAGCGATGTTAGCTTGCATAGCACAGAGTAAGAGTGACCAGGGACTTGGTTGAGCAACCCCAGGAGAGGGTGTCCCCTCTCCACACACCTTTACAGCCTATGGATGAGGAATTGATTAAATCAATCAGGTTAGAGTCTGGACATCCAGAATCCCCTTTAACCTGATGTGGGGCGGGGAGGCGGGAGATTAGAACTCCTTTTGCACTGACCCACAGCTCCGGAAGCCATGCATTGGCTCCGTGTCCTGCCCGTGTGCTAGCTAACATCTGAGTCTCTGTCAAGCTTGTGGGGTCAGGGAGATGTTCTCAGGGTCAGCTGATACTCCTTGCTCTCCTCGGGTCCTTCTGCCTGTTCCTGGGCCACAGCAGAGAGACCTGAACCCCAGGTCTCAGTGGGAGACCTGCTTTGTTTTAGGGGAAACTGTGTCTCTATGAAGCATGGCCAATTTTTTCAAAAACACATTTGGATCACCTTGGCTGAACCTCAGGGTATTGAGAAGGATCCTCTTGGTTGGGAAACTAACCAGGCAAAGGAGAAACTTGCACACCACCCTCCCTCTTCTGCCAAGATGTCTGTTGACCCTCCCTTCATAATAAGAGTTCTGAAGTTGTGAAATGGATTCCATTTCTTTTAGGACTTTACTAAGCTGGGCATCAGCCTAGAACGGCAGATGCTCTGACTGAGCGAGGAGGAGAGTGATTGAAGCTCTAACTCAAGACCCTTTCTCCCTCTCTTCGTTGGCTGAGTAACCAGGACGGCACAGTCTTACACACCATCTGGGGCTCCTACCCTCTGATGTTGGCTGTCCTTCTCAATAAAGGCCCTGTCAGTTTATCTCTACCTTTGTTTGTTTTAAAGCTTACTGGGCACATGACCATGCCTGCAGGTTGTTAGGCAAGCTTAGCTGTTAATAGTTTCTAGCTTTAATTTCTGGTGTGTGTTAGTGTGTGTACATGCATGTGTAAGAGTTTGTATATATATATGTGTGTTAGTGTATGTGTGCATGCTTGTGTATGTACATGTGTGTATTAGAGTATGTTCATGTGTGTGCATGCATGTGTGTATGTGTATTAATGTGTGTACATGCATGTGTGTTTGTGTGTACATGCGTGCGTTAATGTGTTTGTACATGAATGTGTGAGTGTGTACATGTGTGTACATGCATGTGTGAATGTTTGTGTGTGTGGTGTGGTGGCAGAGTCTGGGTGGGAGAATAGCTTGTTTAGTGGATTCTGTCAGGCTCTGGTGTTTTCTGTTATCTGTATTTGGATCTAAGCTGGATACAGGCACCTTTGAAATGAACTGTCAGATGTTATTTCATGCCCTTTCCTGTGAGGGGGTGGCTGGTCCAGCTGCTCACTGGCCTTGCTCTCTGACCCATCAGACCCAAGGCTTCAGGAGAACAGGGTAGAGGCCGAGTGTTAGTTCCACCCAGATTATGGGACGGACAGCACCTTTGCAGGAGCCTGTCATCCTACTGTCACTGGGATCCTGGGCTGGAACCCTGCTGGGGAAAAGGGCTATATCCTACGGATGGACACTTGTGCCCCTCCCTTGACCAATGCACCCAAAAGGATGAAGACTTCCTGGAAATCTCAGGCCTGAGGAGAGGAAGGTCTGAAGAGCCCTGGCGCAGCCCGAGAGGAACCAAGAGGAACCTGTCAGGCAAGCGATTGTGCAGACAGCTCTGCCAACTCACCTAGCAGCTAATGAACACATTCTGCTTTCTGGCTTCCATTTAGTCTTTTGTATAAAATTGTCACTGGTATAAAAAAGCTGAGAGAAACTAAATATATTTTCCCATTGTGCCAAACTCTAAGTAAATACAGTATCTTTTACCAATTTATGTTTTCTAATTTGTTTTAAAAATAGAGAAACCGGGGCTGGAGTGACGGCTCAGTAGTTATGAGCACTTGTTGCTCCTGCAGAGGACATGGGTTTGGTTTCCAGCACCCACACAGTGGCTCACAACCATCTGTAACTGCAGTCCCAGGATGTCCAATGCCCTCTTCTGACCTCTGCATGCCCCAGGCACACATTCAGCAATACACCTGCAGGAAAACGCGCATACACATAAAATAAATATAAAAAGTTAATACAGAGAAACTAAGGCAGTGAATGTAAATGGTAGTACATGTAGCTGACCCGCTCTCCCAGGGAAGAGCAAACCCAGAACCGAACCCCAAGGCTCGGGCTATCTTTGAAGAATCAAAACCAGCAGCTGCCTATGGAGCTGTTCCTGTGCCTTTACTGTTACTAGGGTCTTAGTCTGAACCCACTTCCCCCCAACCTCTGTCCTTGTGAGCTCTGTTGAAAGAACTCAGAGGAGACACACAGGGTAGAAGAAATAATAGCAGCTTATTACAGATTGAAGTGCAGCAGCCTGTCAAGACTGAGAAAGAGCAGCAGCCCAGGAGCCATTGGACTGGCCACACATAGGACAGGCTTCTTCATAGTTCTCCTTTGATATTTCTTTTGTATTTTCATTTGTTTGTTTGTTTAATGTGTATTGGGGAAGTGAGAGAACATATAAACACACATGTGATTTCTGTATGGAGTGTGTGTGTATGTTTAGTGTATGTTTGTGTATGTGTATATGTGTGATATGTGCTGTGTGTGTGTATGTGCATGTATATGTTTGTGTGTGTGTGTGTGGTGTATTGTGTATGATATGTATGTGTATGTGCATGAGTATGTATGTTTGTGTATTGTGTGGTATGTGTATGTGCATGTATATGTATGTGTGTGGTATTGTGTATATATGTGGTATATGTGTATATATGTGTGTGTGATGTGTGTATGTGTAAATGTGCATTGTGTGTGTATGTGTATGTATGTTTGTAGGATGTGTGTATGTGCATGTCTGCATGTGTGTGTGCATGTGTGTGGTGTGTGTATGTGCCTGTGGTGTGTGTATGTGTATGTATATGTGCATGCATGTGCATGTGTATATGTGTGTATGATTGCATGTGTATATGTGCAAGTATGGTATGTGTGTGTATGTACATATGTATGTGTATGTGGTATGTGTGTGTCATATGAAGGCCAAAGGAGGATGTTCTATCTCCTTCTCTATGTCTCTCCACCTCAGTTTTGAGTCGTGGTCTCTCACTGAATTTGAGTTTGCCGTCTTGCTTCGACTACCCAATTACAGGCACACTCAGCCATTCCCAGTTTTGATGTGGGTGCTGGAGGGCGCTGACCTCAGGTCCTCTTGCTTGCCTAGCAAGCACGCTTACCTGCTGAGCCATCACCCCAAACCCCTAGGCTTTGTAAACCGTTTCTAAAGTCTTCAGAGCAAGCAGCTTCTCTGGAGAGAGTGTGTGCTGTCCGGGTGATTGACAGGCTCATTTGGACTGACTGTTACAGGAAGGGGAGAGAGATACCACTGGTCTTTATTAGAAAGCCTCTCGTTACACAGCCATCTCGTAAGGTTAGAGCTCCTGGATCCAGGATTAAAGAGTTCAGTTCAGGATGTCACATCTCCCGGGGCAGTGACAGGTCTCAGGTCCCATTCCTGTGACCAGTAATTGGCATCCTGAAGCTTTTGGTCCAGTGTTTTACAGGTTCTTGGCTATGAGAGTCCTCTAAGCCTATAAATATTTGAGTAGTTACCTAGGATTATGGTGGACCAGAACATGATATGGTCACCTTATTAATAGTTTTACCTCAAATGTGGAAAAAAACACCACAGAGATCTGCCTTGCTGAGGTCTGGCTGGAGAACCTTCTAGTAAGCCTGCTTTACGAGGAGGCAATATCTCTTGGTAATCATTTAGCCAGAAGTTCCCATGGCTTTAAGCACAGACCATCTGCATCCTGGAAGGTTGGGACTCTATCCTGTAGACATGGGAAGCAGGGAATGGTGCTGGAGCTCAGCGGAGGAGAAGAGGAGATGGCCCCAGCGGCGATTGTTTCACAGGCTGTGTACCACTAGGCATAAGCAGATTCCAGCCAATGTTGCAAATGCACCCGGGCCTCTCTCACTGGACGATGAGCCCCAGACCTGTCTTAGCCTTCAAACTCTTAGCTCACCATCTCCCCCTAGTTCATCCACTTACTCGTGAATAAATTAAACTCTCATTCACTTTTATTCCTGATTTTTAAGATTTGAGGTTTCAGTAACATATTGATGAAGGCTTAGTTATAAGATTGATACATTGCTCATAGCCATAGTAATGGTGGAGACACATGTTTGATATATAGATAGATAATATAGATTATTAATACATAGATGATAGATAAATAATAATGATTGATTGACAGATTTTTATTAGACAGATGGTAGGTGATACATGGATGGATAATGACAGATGCTAGATTAAATAGATAATAATGATTGATTTATTGATAGATGATTGATAAATGATGGATAATACATAAGCAGATAAATGGATGACAGATGATTAATGATATTATTAATCTATTCATGATAATTTTAATAATATTAATATATAGATTATGGAGTAGATACATAGATATTAATAGATGATTAATAGATAGTAAATAATGATGTGTGATTAACAGATAATCAATTCAAGATAGATAGACAGACGAATAGGTACTCTCTAGGCCTGGAGAACAAAGTCTGACGTGGGACACAAAAGCAAAGTCACAGTCCCCAGCCCTTTGATAAAGAGGAGACTCTGTTGCTTAGGAACCCACTCTGAACTGTCTCCTGAGCTGTCAGTCATGAGCCGTTGCCTCACGGCAGACCATTCTCCAAAGCTTCATGGCTTCAAGCAATAGTCATCTGTGACTGTTGGTCCCTCGGGGCCAGCTGGCTGATTCTGCTACTCTCCCCTGACTAGAGCTTCCACTGGTCTAGATCGTCTTCCCTCTGTGGTGTGGCCTCCCATGGGCTGGCATGGCTTGGTCAGGTAGAGGAGACAATGTTTCAAGAGAAGATTGGAAGCTGACTTGGAACAGGGACAATGTTACTCATGTTACATTGCACTGATCAAAGTGTATAGAGAGGCCTTGTATTACAAGACCACTCAAACTCAAGGGGTAACAATTCTTCCTCCTGATTACAGAAACTGCAGTATTGTGTCACAATGTATAAAGACAAGAAGCCATCGCAAGCAGCCCTGCAAACGCCTCCTGCAGAGCCCTGGATCTGTGATAGCAACTGCCTCCTCACTGCCCTCAATGGACTGTGTGTGGTCCCCAGAGGAAAATGCCCACATTTGAGGGGGTTTCTGGGCCCTGGCTGAGATCAAGACCTCAGGGAGGGAAGATGATGAAGGCTCTGAGCTAAGCTGTCTCACAGTAATCACAACGGATTCCTGAGCCCGCACACTCTCCTTCCACATGGCTACAGGTCAGTGCCACATCTCCAGCGATGGAGCAGCTGCCCATGGGAAGGCTGACAGGTCTGAGACAGGGACCAGGGACCAGAGTACACTTATTCAGGTAAGAGATGGCTCCCACTGAAGCACCTGACAGTTGGTCGTGGGTTCTGCAAGTGATTTACTCCTCCGTGACGACGTTTAGAGACATAGGATCCCATTGTCTTCCCTAGAGCTTGAGCAGACCTCTGTTTGAGAGTCCTGACTCTGTCCCTGGGGACCTTTGTCATCTCAGCAGCCCAGACAACAATGTGCTGTTCTATGTCCAAGTGACCCCATAGTGATGGAACTGGAGCAAGAAGTTTGGGGGTAGATAGTCTACCTTTTAAGACCTAGGTATACCATAGATGGCTTACAACCTCTTGAAGACCTGGGGTTTTGATCTAGGATGTGCTAAAGTGTCCCTGTCAAAGGTTAAGAAGGAGCTGGAATTCCTCCTCCTTACAACGACCTAGAACAGAGGCACAACGCCGCAGCTCCTATTCAAGGAACCCTAGCAGGGCACACCAAAGCCTGAGCGGAAGCTCATTGGGTGGCCAGGCCTGCAGGATAAGCAGTTTGCCTCCAGAAACTTGTGATCCTTGGGCTCCAGCAGGGGCTTAATATGCCCGTGGCAGACGGGAGTCTCTACGGAGCCTGTGCTGAATTACAATGGGAAAAAAAAAAAAAACCTAAGACAATTCCCTTGTGTTCTGGAACAAAGTGGCAGTGTCCTTGGCAGATACCTTGGCCCCTTTAGGGACAGCTAAACAATTGCTCAGCGTGGTTGACATAGCCTTGATTGTCTTGGTGGGATTTAGAGTCACCTAGGAGACACACCTGTGCATATGTCAGTCTGTGAGGACACTTCCAGTAGGTGGGAAGTCACATCCTGAATGTGAGCAGCACCATCGCATGTGCTAGGGTCTCCAGCTGAATAAAACAGAGGAAGCGAACTGAACACGAGCATCACCTCTCTCTCTCCCCGACCTTCCTGACATCGGAGGCAGTGTGACCAGTGCCTCACGCTCCTGTCATGGCGCCCTCCTCACCATGGTGATGGTACCTTCAAACTGTGATCCAAATAACTTCTCTTTTTCCCTTTCCTTTTGGATGCTTCTTATGAGATATGCGGTCGCTGTGATGAGAGGTAGCTAATACACTGCAGTATGCGAGCGTTCATGAATCCCTAAGGGACACATGGCACCAAAGGTAAGCGACATCTCCTAGACCAAGCTGTGGACCAACATGGTGGCACTGGTGGGTGGTAATGGTGCCAGAGAGTGGTGTCATGTTGATCATAGTGATATTTGAAGTGTGGTGATGATGGTGGTGGTGGTGGCGGCGGCGGCGGCAGCGGCGACAGCGATGGTGATGTAGCCAAGTGAGATAATCACCAGAGGCTCAGGTGGGTCCTGAAGACCAGAGTTCATGGGTAGAGCAGAGGAAAGATGAAGCCAAATCTTATAGCTAGAGACTGGCTGGAGGCCACGGTCCCCACCCTTAAAGAAGTGTTAGCTTCTGAGAAAATGATCCAGAATCTACCAGACCGAGTAAGTCTAGTGTTGAGCATCATCACACGAACCCCGCAGGGACCGTTCAACTGGTAAAATGGATCAATAAAGGCCACAGATGGGCCCAGCCCCACGCAGGGAGGAGAATTGCCTTTCCTGGCCGAGATGATCCTCTCAACCTGCTGGTGAGAGGCCTCCCTCTGGCTTCCCCCACCAGGAGTGAGCACAGCCGAGCCCTCAGTCAGCCACGCATTCCCATCTACCCTGCTCAATGAGCCGCAGCTCCTGAGTTAGGGCCGCACCCTGAGTCAGAGCAGCAAAGGTGACATGCAGTCTCATGACACTCAGCAGTGTGGGGTGGAGGCGCGGGACCCTCATCTCAGCACTGTTCAGGTCAGCTCTTGGAAAAAGAAACAGAAAACTCACAGGTGCTTCCAGATGGCCTTTGGAAAAGTGCTGTGCGCTATGAGTGGTAACCCTTCTCATCTCTGAGGCAGACGTTAGTTTCCCCCGGAAAGACTTCCAGGATAAGAAGCATCATTAAGAAGTAGTACTGTGTGATGGTTATAAAGAACTTTTATGTCATTTGAAGGATAGTTGTAATGATTGGGATCTCACACGGTCAAGGGTAGGTTATAAGGGTGATGGCTTAAGGAATGAAGGGAATAATGGCTGAGGGGATGGTGTGGGGACTGTAGGGGTGATAGATGATGTGGCAATAACATGGTGGTGTTGGTGGGCAGTAATGGTGCCAGAGAGTGGTGTCATGTTGTCCATAGTGATGTCTGAAGTGTGGTGATGGTGACGATGATGATGATGATGGTGATGGTGGCGATGAGGAGGAGGAGGATGGTGATGGTGGTGATGTGGTGGTGATGAGGATGGTGATACGGATGATGGTAATGGTGGCAATAATGGCTACGGTGTCAGCAGTTTTATTGAGATGTTAACAGTAGCAGCAATGGCTAAGAGGAGGGAGATGGCAGTGGTAGGCATTTCTGAACTGGAAGTAGGCCAGTTTCACGCAGCATCCAGCTCAATGACTCAAACACATTCTTTGTCTCCATGGCCCAGTCACTAGACACACCACATCCCTGAAACACAGACTCCTGCATTCCTCTGGCTTTGCTCTAGAAGAGGAGGGAATGGGTACAGCTTCCCCATCAGAATAGCAACCTGGAGGAAGCCGAGGAGAAGGAGGACAGAGGGGAAGGAGGGGGAGGAGGAGGGGGAGAAAGAGGAGGAGGGGGAGGAGGAAGAGGCAGCGGTGGCAGTAAGGCCCCAACCTCAGCCTTCAGCTTGTCTGGGCTCTGATGTATCCTAGGGTAGGTGATGTCTATGAGGTATCTCATGGCTACATCCAATGAATTGAAGCACTCTTAGTCAACTACAGATGCTTCAACATCTGTAGTTGACAGGGGGCTTCAACCCGTGCGTGACAGCCACTATTAGGCAGGGGAAGGGAGCATCCAGACACCATCGCCCTGTAGTCTTGCTTGGTGGCCCCAAGGAGGGGCTGCAGCTCACTCCTACACACACATGCCTGCTGGTCCCTTCCCCAAAGTGCCCTTCCCCCCCGGTCACTGCAGGCTCTGAGCATCAGGTATGGGATGCTTGGAGGGGCCTCTGGGGCACCTCCTCATGAGACACAAGGTTTGGGGGGGCAGACTTCTGCCTGCCATGTTCCACATTCCCAGGGCCCAGGATAACCAGTTTCTATGTGCTCGATGAGTGACAGCCATTGACAGTTGCTCTGGGGGATGTGGTTCTCCTGTCATGTGGAGGACTGAGGTGGTCCAGGGAAGCACAGACTTGAGGAGCAGGTGACTGACAGGTCACATGACAGTGATGCTGCCTCTGGGAGCAGTGCCCACCTAGCCCGATGTGGCCCAAGGAGGTCTCCCAGCTGCCTGTCATTCACCACTAGGACAAGGAGTGACTCTGTTCTTTGTCTTTCTGTACCAAATGAGCTCTGTACACCATGGCTGTGACTGGACGGGTGTTGACCTGAGGGAGGACCGGGAGGAGGGTCACGGGGTGTCCTCTTTCCAAATCTCCAGAGGCAAACTTGCAAGTCTTTTCAGATAAAAAGCCATGAAGGTCCTTTGGTGACAAACATCCTTAGAGAAGGACCCTAAAGGGTGCTGCACACTGGAACCTTCCTGGTGGTCCCCAGGACAGCTCCAGCTCAGCTTAAGGGGCGCAGCAGCTAAGGATGTCAGCTCTCACCACTACCACCCCTGTATCCCCAGCAGGACATTTGCTCTGCCTTCCTAGCTGGTGACCATCAGACTTAGCTGACCCCCGAAGGCCGGGCCTGAGCTCAGCTAGGTCCGCAGTTTCCCAGGCCTGAGCTCTGCTGGGTCCGCAGTCTCCCGGGCCTGAGCTCAGCTGGGTCCACATCTCCCATACCTCCTTCCAGAGCCTCCACCGTGCTCTCTCAGGCAGTTCCTGCCTCTGCTCACAGGAGGAGCCTCAGAAGAGAGTGGCAGAGACTAAGGAAGGATAGGCTACTACACTGAGTCCTCAAGTCCTCCTGTCTGGCTCAGAGCAAGGTTGAGGAGTCTTCCTCACACTGAAGGACCATCCCTGCACTCCGGAGTATCACCAGGACTTCAAACTCTTGTTCTCATTGGCCCCACGTCCTTGAGCTCCTCCTGGATCCAGAGTGGGCCTGGTGCTTCGGTGTGCTGTGGTTCCTCCCAGGAGTGTTTTTACAGTCTTGGCTTGTGTGGAGGACTCTTATCATACTGGCTGGCTACAAGCTCTCTTCCTCCTCCTCCTCCTCCTCCTCCTCCTCCTCCTCCTCTTCCTCTTCTTCCTCTTTCTCTTCCCCTTCCCCTTCTAATTCTCCTCCTCTTCTTCTCCTCCTTGTCCCCTTCTCCTCCTCCTCCCTCTCTCTTCCTCTTTCTCCTCCTTCTCTTCCTCCTTCTCCTCTTCCTCCTCTTCTTCTCCCCTAAGGCCTGTGACTGTGGAGGAAGTAGCCGTGCCTGATGTAGTCTGAGTTTCCCCGTCTCACTCCTCCAGCTTCAGAGTCTCTTGCCAACTCCTGGGCCAAAGAGGCAAGCTCTGGGATGATGTAATATTGACAGAGCTCTAATGGCCTCCGTTAGCTATGAAAGTCAGAAGATGTTCCAACTCAGGCCAGAAATGAAGAAAAATCAGGGAAATTAGGGAAATCAGCCGACGAGACAGTGCATATGCTTTGGAGAGTCGGCCCAGGGGATGTCTTTTTCTACTTCAGAATCCATTCCAGTTCTTTTTACAAAGCCACGCTTGCCTTTGTGACACATCCCCTGCCCTCTGGGTCCCCTGGTCCACCTTCCCATGACCAGAGCATACTCTGCTGGAATTATAAGTCAGCTGCTTTCTGAACTGGAGGGTACAGCTATTCCTCGCCATGTCCCAGACGAGTCTTAGGGAACCATGTCTCACAGCCCCCATCTGTCCTCCCCCTACTCATGGGCATCAGCATGGAGGCTCTCTGGGCTTTGCCAAGTGTCTCTCAGCAAGGCTGAGAGAATGTCGGGGCGGTGGGGCTCTGGGAGGACTGCCCCTGAACTAAACCCACATGTGCAGCATCTCGGCTTCTGCCCTCCATAGTTCCTTCTCAGTCCTCCCAGGAACTTCTTGGTCCCATCCCAGGGCTGACTGAGGCTTAGGTCAGGGAGCACCCCCATCTCTCCCCAGGAATGGAGATCGAGCCCTGGGTAAGAAGGCTTCCACATCAGCAGCTGTTTTTCTGACCGAAGCCTGTGCTTTCTGCAGACCTGGGCTTTATGCCGGGCACCAAAGTTTTATCAAGCAGCCTCGGAGTGCTGAGCACAGCCTCTGCCAGGCTAGCACACTTCACTGCTAGTGAACATACTGTGTGTTAGCTAAGCCAACCCAGCTAACGGCATCTCAAGCAGGAGCTCAAGGAAACAGAGGAGGAAGTGTCTGCTCCCTGCGTCTGTGAGTCAATCCCTTCTTACAGCGATAAAAATAAAATTAGAAGAATTCTCCCCAGTGATAAGGATGAATCAAAACGACAATTTGGTTTTATTAAGTCGGATCTGCTAATAAGTTTATGTGCCCACCCGCCCTCCCCTCCCCATCTGCATTCCACCCTCAGGGGTTGGGGAAGGAGACAGACCCTGCAGGATGTGCCGGCCCTCACCAACAGTACATTTATAAGGGGCTCGGAGTGATGGCTGAGACACTCGGTGCCTCATTTCCGGCAAAGGTGCCAGAGGACAGCCCACTTGCCCGAGCTCTTCCCTTCATGAACCCCCACAGACCGTTCCCTCCCACCATCCTGGAGAGGAAAGACGCAGACATTTGATCATTATGAACATCTAATTTTCCTCCCAGTGCGGAGGAAACGGCAGGGCTGTGAAAAAGCACAAGCAAGCAGAACGCAGGGACCGATATGAGCGCGGTGCCATTCCTGGGGAAAACTTCATCAGGAGGACTGAGATGAATGCAGATCAGGCTCCCATGCTCAGACCCACCAGCACGATGAAACTGGAAGCCTGAATGTTGGGGGTATTCATTTTGCAGCACGGTCGCTGGAAGCTACCCAATACACTCTCTCCCCAAACCAGCTCTGAGCCCAGGGAAATAAAAGCTGTATCAGGCAGGACCCAGATCATTAAGGGAAGTGGAGTCAGAGACAGTGGCATGTAGAGACAGCTTCCCAGCCCTTCACCCCAGACGGGGCTAGAAGCACCTACCAGCTAATGGCAGGAGCACGCAGGCCACAGTGTGGGCTCAACGACAATCTGAGGATGACCAGCCAAGAAAGTGGGACAGGCTGAGCCATGGGAGTCTGGGCTTCTCCAGGTACTGTGCCATGCCCCTGAGAAATGTCCCTGCCCCAGAGAAGGACGTGGGACAAGGACATCATTTGCAATGCTCAGAGCAAGATGAACATGTGGCAGCCCTTGTCAGTGTTATTTACAATGTGGCAGTAAGCCAGGTGTGGAACCCTTCCGTGTGTCAGCCCTGGAACTCCACAGGATACCCATGCAAGAGTGGCCGGTTAAATCCACCCTGCCAGGAAATGACACTCAGCCTACCTCATCCAGAGGCCGGTGGCTCAGTTTCTCACTGACGCAACTAAGACCTTTGGGAGAGATGTTTCTGCCCCTACCTTCTCTAGCCAGGGACCTCATGGTAAGAACTGTGGTTGTGGGCAGGAAAGTGATCCTCCACCTAGCAAAGGCCTCCTGCAGATGTTGAGTGCCCCCACAAAACTCTTCCCTCCACCTTGAGGAGGCCACAGGGGTGAAGGCACATACATCATCAACCTTGGGCACCTTCTAGAAACCAGCCCCTGAACACTGCAGAACATCGCCCAGAACACCAGCCCCTGACCCCCTGACGCTGCAGAACATCCCCCAGAACACTACAACTCCTGCCTGCCACACCACGTAAGACACTCTGTCAGCTATAGCACCCCAGCCTAGGACCCAGGAGTCACCCTCTAGCCACATCCTGCCCCTGGGTGCCTGGAGCTGGCCTTCTAAACGGACCCTGCATTAGCACCTCTCCCAGGAAGCACAGCTTGAGCCGAATGAGACCAAGGGTGGCTATGAATGAGTTCAGTGCAAGATCACAATCCTACTCAAACGCTGAGGTTTTATTTTGTTTGTAACTCAACCATATGGTTCTTAAGAACAAACCTAGTAAATGTGTCCAAGTTACGGTGTCAAACGTTAACAGTAGGGGTGGCAAGTTAGCTCTGCAGATAAAGGTGCCACCACACAAGCCAAGCCACACAAGTCTGGTGAACTGAATTTGATCCTAATGTAAAGGTGGAGAGAATTAGCTCCACAGAACCATTCTCTGCTCTCCATATGTGTGCTGTGACACGCGCACCCCAACACACACACACACACACACACACACACACAAATCATGCTAACACGTGTTCAATAATAATAATAATAATAATAATAATAATAAATAATTACTTTAAAAGTTGATACACCTCTCACATCCTTGGACAGTGAGGCCACCCCACTTCCCGAGGCTTCTGGCTGACGGTAGCTGGGAGACAGCATAGCTTGGTGTTTGTTATTCCGGGAAAACGACTCAGCCAGCTTACCCTCACCCGCACAGCCTGTGAGGGGTCCTTGGACACTGTGGCCTTTATGGAATCAATGGCAGAAATATTAGCTGTCACTCTCCATCTGACTGGAACACCAGGGTCACCACATGTCACCACATGTGCTCCAAAGGGTCCCTGCTTGTCAGCCTAACACACTATAAGAAAAATAAAACTGTGACATTGTGCCCTCAGGGCGTGTCACCTCACACGGAGGGCAGGGTTGGGGGTCCCGGAAGGATACTGAGCAGCTATACGCACCGAGGCAGGAGTGCTGTATGCTTGCCCGGCCTGTGACCACAGTACCCTCCCTGGGGTCCCTCTGCATGGTTCCCAGAGCACTATGCACATGCTGGTTCTAGGACAGGGACACTAAGTCAGGGGTAGGTCCCAGTGACAGCACAGGGTGGGGGAGGGTGGGTGCTACCAGCACACCCAAGAACCTAAGTCTTGGCTGCTGAATAAATTAAAGGCAAGCAGCAGTCCCCTGAGTAGGGTGGCAAACACCTGCCTGCTGGCCTGGAGAAACACGCCCATGATGGCTCTCAGGGCTCGGGTGGCTGTCCAGTCCTGACACCCTCTCATCATTCTGAAGCCAGCAAGCCTGGGCTTTGGGGGACCCTTGTTCCTGAGCAGCCGTTGCCCCAACTGTCTCCTAGCTATTCCCCCTTCTCCACCCACCCTGGCCTCATTCGGGGTTCCAGCCCCAGGTCCTGTTTCAGGCCATGACGCCTCAGAAATGAGTCATTTTCAGCAGTGTCTGTTTCCAAATGCTCATTGATTTTAGCCTTTGTTTTCCCAGTTTCCCATCACAACTGGTTATTGCATGTGATGGATAGGAACTCACCCTGCACTAAGCTGTCCGTGGCAGATGCGGCACAGAGCCAAAGGCTTGGGGAGGGCTGTGGGGCATGGGAGTGTGTGGGTGGGCTGCGGGGCCGGAAAGCTTGGGTCTAACTGGCTACCTTTTTCTCCACACCTCCTGGTGTGGCAGCCCAGACCACCACCGGCTCAGAGGCCTCACCCAGCCCAGCATCCCCAGCGTGAGGCTGAGGAGCAGACCCCCAGTGGCCCCGCCTCCCTGGCAGTTCTAGAGGCTTCCATGGTTAGGTTTCTATGAAGAGGTGATGGAGGGGAGACCCTGGTCTTCCTGAGCTCCCAGCCCTGGTCAGGACAGGGCTTGGCTGCCCCCGACCCCCAGGTTTGCCTCTGTTCCACCCACTCCTCACCTCCGGCTCTGCACCCCAGGACCATCCAGAGAAGCAAACCCCAGTGTTCACGATGTAATCTGCTTAAGGAACTGGCTCGCAGGGTTGTGGGGATAGATATGGGGTATAGATTTGGGGGAGCAGGCTACAGGCTGAAAACTCAGGAGTAGAAGATGCAGCTGGACCCCAAACATCATCTGGAGGCAGAATCTCCTCCCAGGAGAAGTCTGTCATTAAGCCTTTCCCCGACTGGACCAGGCCCAGCCACCGCAGAGAGCACCTCACTCAAACCTCCCTGGCCAGAAGTTAAAGCAATCCGCAAACCATCCCTCCCTACAGCTGCGTGTGGATGTGCTTGAACAAACGCCTCCGTCTCGGCACCGTGGCCGAACCACAGGGAACAGCCACCTCTTCCCGAAGCCAACAGCCCACCCTTACCTAAAGCGCCCCTGGACAAGCATCTAATGTGGGTTTCTGTACTGGCTGGGTTTTGTGTGTCAACTTGACACAGCAGGAGTTATCACAGAGAAAGGAGCTTCCGTTGGGGAAATGCCTCCATGAGATCTGGCTGTGGGGCATTTTCTAGGTTGGAGATCAAGGAGGAAGGGCCCATTGTGGGTGGTGCCATCCCTGGGCTGGTAGTCCTGGGTTCTATGAGAAAGCAAGGTGAGCAAGCCATGGGAAGCAAGCCAGTAAAGAACATCCCTCCATGGCCTCTGCATCAGCTCCTGCTTCCTTACCTTTCCCGAGTTCCAGTTCTGACTTCCTTTAGTGATAAACAGCAGTATGGAAGTGTAAGCTGAATAAACCCTTTCCTCCCCAACTTGCTTCTTGGTCATGATGTTTGTACAGGAATAGAAACCCTGACGAAGACAGTTTCACTGAATGCAACTGTCCTGTGGGGACCCCTCACCATGGGGATACCTCTGAACTGGGATCTCCTCCAGGGGCAAGGTGCAGAGCTGGGAGCTAGGGTGCTCGCTGACATGTGAGCAGGGAGGCCCAGACTCAGGCTCAGCCAGGGCTGGTGAGCTCATGAGGCTGTGGCATTTGCAGTCTAAAGCTGCCCCACTGTTGGTCAGAGGCATTAAGGTGACAGAGACCTGTCTAGAGGTCCTGGGGCAACAGCAGCACCATGCCCCACTCCTTACACAGCCTGCTCAGTGTTGATGAAGTCCTGGGGACCACCCACCAGCAGCCTGGGCGTCCCCACGAGTGGGCACAGCTGCCCGGCTGTCTTCCCATTCCCATGCCCAGCGCCAACACAGGTACAAGACCTACTTCAGAGTTTGTGCTGTCCCCAGACAAGGCCATCTGATGACTGCCCTCAATCTGGAGTCTCTGTGACCCCAGGGGAAAGGGAAGGGCTGTGCCCACTCCATCTGTCGACATTCCCGCCTGTGGGGTGGGGAATCATGGGGGCTGGAGGCTGCTTTGTAGCAGGGGGGACCTCATGGCCCAGGCTTCCCCCAGCCCACAGCCCTGCATCCCACTTCTCTGCTCTGCTTATGCACAGTCCATTCCTGGCTCATCCCCTGCCCAAGGACTTAGCCATGGACTGTGGTAGGACTGTGGCCGATGCTTTCCACACCAAGAGAAGAAGATGGTCCTGGCCACCCTCGCTGTAGGAAAGGAGGAAAAGAGACACGAGGATTATCTAGCCATAGATGTGAGTGTTACCCTAATCTAGACTCAAGTCCTGCTCCACCCCCAGAGCTGAGGGCAGCCCCCTGCAGGCCCTGGCATGGTGGAAACCAGGGCGAGAGAGACGCACGGTGGAAGGAAAAGGCTGTCATGACCTCCCAAGGCCATGTAGGTCGCTCAGAAGGAGACCATCCAAGACAGGAAGCTTTTACAAACGTTGAATCTCTTAAGACAGCTTAAGCCTGTGGGCAGACTGGAAACAGTGTAGCTTCAGCCTCAGCGTGGGCATGCCAAGGGCTATCCTGGGCTGGCCGGGCTTCAGGGAAATGGCATGGGGCTGCTCGGGACTCTGGGAGCCTCTTTGGTGGAGACAACTTACAAGCATCTGCAGAGTGAACACTGTGGCCTGTTGGCCAGAAAACACAGCTCCCTGTGGAATGGGCATCTGCTGGGCCTGAGGAACGGGGNGGGGGGGNGGGGGNGGGCCTCTGGCCTCAGGTGTGGCGTTGCAGCAGGAAGACAGCAGATACCAGCCCCCCCAGGCAGGACTGGGAGCTGCAGGCCCCACACCCCATCACTCCAGCAGGAGGAACCCCCCCCCCAGAAAAGCATAAGAAGAGACACTGCGGCAGAAGTGAGGTGCTTCATTCAATAACTTAAAAAAAGGGGGGGATACAAAAGAATTCCAGTATAAAATACATGGCAAATTAAAATATATTATGTTCATTTAAAAAAAATCTAGTAAGAAAAACATAATTTTGTCATTGGAAATGATTTATAAAACTGTTTGTTCTGGACGGTGACAGCCTGAGAGTTGAGCACAGCCTTGTGCGTGTCACGGGCAGAGTAAGCCAGAGGTCACATTCACTCACAGGATTGCTCTCAGGGGTATACCATGGACAGGGACACCTTTGTCTCTCTGCACTCTGCCAGCTCATGGGCCATGCAGGCCAGTCCTGGAGTCACAGCGATGGATGTCTCCGGGGAGGGGCACTCTGGAAGGGGCACTGGCCTCACAGCTGTCCCCTCACTGGTAGAGGACCTTCACACAGAATGTCTCTTCATTCTTGTCCTCATGGTCATTGATGTAGATCAGGATCTCCTCCTGCCCGGCGCTGCCGCTTGGCAGGAACCGCAGGCCGATGGTGTAGGTCTCTCCTCCCGCCACCTGCAAGAGCACAGGAGGGTCAGTACCTCCTTGGCTTCCGCCCTTCTAGAACTGAGACAAGCAGGTCACCACGTGGGTGAGACACTCCACCTAGGGCACACCTGGGACTGATGGAGGCCATGAGGGCCAGGCAGCCCGTGCAGGCCAGGGCTGTGTGGAGAGCCGGCGGCGCCCCTTTCTCAGGCACCACTCTGCAAAGGTATGTAGGGGTCCCTCAACCCACTAACAGACAGTCCCACGCTCCTGCCACCCACTCACGCCCTCCCAGTTGAGTCTCGTTTCCTCAGAGGAAATCCACCTGCCTATGGTGACACTGGAGGTCAGGGTCTCCCACTGGAGGGCAGAAGGGTGTCACTTGACATCTGAAGCAGTTCCCAGAGGGCCTAAGTGACCCCAACTTTCCAGAGCCTGCCAGCTGGGATCCTAAGCACTAACTCCTGCCACACCCCCAGCCCGCGGGGCAGCACCTGGAAGGAGTCCTCCTTGAAGCGCAGCAGCTCGGGGCGGTCACTGTGCAGGCGGTAGGTCCTCCGAGAAGGGTAGGGGTTGGTGTAGGTGACCCGCTTGTTGGCGCCCTTTCCGTCCCCTGCTGCCATGGTGATCTCGAAGGCCTGGGGGGAAGGGTGGGACAGAGACACAGTGGCCGTTGGTTGGACCTGAGTACTTCCCCAGCGCAGCTGCTCCTCCTGGCCCTGGATCCTGGGATATGCACCAAGACAGGACAGACCAGCCTTCCAGAGCCATCCCAGGGCCCCACTCAGCCTCACACAGAGTGCTGGATCTGGGTCGCTGGGTCCTAAGGCTGGGTGATGCCATCTCCCATGAGACACAGCCTTTGCCCCCAACCTGGCCCCAACGTCTACAGACCTTGGAGATGAGTGGCTGGCGGCAGGAGAGGCACACAAGCCATGATGCAACCAGCTGGTGGTAGTCTACGTCCACCAGGTTGAGATGGACAAAGCGGCTGCCAGCCCTCCTCGGCCTCACGCCCACGTGCAGGTCCTGTACCCCGTGAGGTGGCAACACAAATACACCGGCAGGGTCTGTCTTGAAGGACAAGGGAGAGGTCAGGGCACAGCCCCTCCCCCCATCCCCCTAGTGATGCAGTTCCCCACGGTCACCTTTTACTAATCCCAAAAGCCTTTAGGGTACGTATTGGTCCCTCATCCTTAACACCACACTCAGCGAAAGGCAGTTTTTATTACAGGTAGCTCAGCAGCAAGGAGCTGTGCAAACCTCTACCAGCTAGCTACTGAGGCCCACCATTCCCCAAGCCCACCTCCAGGAAGGGCCATACCTTCAGCTCCTGCGGGTGGGAGGTGAAAGCTCTCACTTTCCTAACAGTCTGTGTCCCCCGCAGGACGAGGGACAGACGGGTCAGCTGTCCTGCGACACAGGAAACATCCACCCGCTGCAGGGAGTGGAGGCAGACCTGCCACGTCTGCACGGGCACCGCCAGCCAGCGATCCCTGCAGAGGACAGGGATGGACTTACCGGGGAGGACTCCAGGGAGCCACGGGGCCACAGGCAGAGCTGCGGAGAACAGTGGGAACAGACGGGAACCCTGTGTACAGGACTGGGGCGAGCCACCCTGTGCTTGCCTGGACTCTCTTGAGCAGGGGCTGAGGTGGGGTCCACAGGCCAGAACCCAAAGCTTGACATCCCACGGCAACACCGTAAAATGGGACAGGGAACACGTGTACACCTGCTGCTACAAGGAACCACTGAGAAATGTTTATACGGTATGTGTGCGCACGATGCATATCCCTCAGCCCTGAGTACAGCTGATTCCATAGCCCCACTGTCAGAAGCCCTGCAGGAGGCATCCCTGGGCTGCCCCAGTTTTAAAGAACTCCCAGTGGGCTCCAACTGGAACTAAGTGAGAAGTCAAGGTGTGGCTTCACCAGCTTCGGGCCACGGACAGCAGGGCTGAGCCCCAGCTGCTCTCGGGATTCAGTGCAAATCCTCTGAGGGACAGAATGGTGAGGGGCGTCTTGGGCTGGCTCAGGGCCAGAAAGCTGCACCGTCCCTTCCTTGGAAGGTATTCGTCATGGCCATCGCTCTGGGCTACTGTGATATTCTGGGACAGAACAAGCTATCAGCAAGGCCCTGTCAGCCTCAGAGCCTGGCCTGAGCCAGCACTTTCCTCAGAGCACCAGGACACTGGGGAGCGTCAGGTCCCTTGACACCCAGCCCTGAAGGCCACTTCCTCTGGTCCCGGGGTTTGTGCTTACGCATAGATGACGACAAAGAAGTCTTTGATCTCCGGGCTTGGACCACTGGCCACCTTAAGGAATACATCTCTTGGCTCACCAGGGCCCTGCCGAGCACAGCAGAAGGCAACCGTTGGTTTCCACCCACCCACACACTGGAGCCTGCTGGGTGAGGCCAGGCAGGTGTGCACAGCCCCTTCCCACACAAGTCTTCACTGTTTTCCTCTCTGCTTGAGAAGATCACGGCTTCTTGATCTTATATTGATTTCAATAATTACATTCCACAGACTCCGTCTAACTTCCTAAGCAGTCATAATACAATTAGTGCCCTCAGCTCTGCACAATGGCAATTAGAAAGTGCTCAAATTACCAGGCTCAGCTCCCTTCTCCTCATGCCTTTTCTCAAAACTCAGACTGCGAGAGACTCGGCGAACAAACGGCTCTGCTAACAGAGGACGAGGAAGCTCCTCCATGAAGCACCCTCAGGATGTAAGGACAGCCCTCCCATCCTGCATACAGACCCCAGCTTGAGCCCGAGAGGAGGATGCGGGCATGTGGGGAAGATGGGTGGGGCTCCCCCAAGGATCAGCTCAAGGTAGGGCTAACGCTGGTGGCATACCACATTCTGGGCCTCACAGATGACATTCGGGTCACTGCATCGAACGTGGACTGGGGGGTCCTCTCCAGGCATCCCCACGGGAGCCCCTGGAAATGGAGAAAGGGATAATTCTGCCACTTAGCCCAGAGTGTGCACACACAATGGGTGACCGGGGATGCGGGCGCTGCCACCCTGACCCAGCACACTCCTCGGCCTCTTGACGGGCTGCCAATGAGAGGGCATGGCCAAGTGCAAGCAAAGAGTCAACGCCACCAGCCCCACACACCCTCATGCCTGGGTCGGGGATGGGGGGGATCTGCACCTTATCACCACAGAGCAAGCTGGCACCTTCTCCTTCAAACCACAAATGCAGGTCAGAACTCTGAAGGTGCCACCTGCCACCATGGAGAGGTAGATGCCTCCTCCCTTTAGCCGAACCTGCCCGCCGCCAGCAGCCACGGGGCTGTGTGGGACTTACCTGGAAGCGTGTGCCAGGGAGGCAGGCGGATGGCTTTCTTCAGGAAGGTGAGCTCTGGGTGGTAGAAGCGGAAAATCTGGTCCACCACGTGGGGCTGGGGCTCTACGGTCAGGCAGAGCACAGCAATGAGCCGGCCAGTCTCCACCCGGAAAAGGACCTGTGGGCATGGACACACGGTGGCCTCCAGGGTCCCTCTGGATGGCCCGAGGGTCTCACCGGCACCCCACAAAGTGAGATGAAAAACACACGATGTGAGAAATGCCTCTAAGTGCACAGCTGAGGGCTTTGGCAGGCCGGACCCAGGATAGCGCCTAGCTTGGGGTACACTCCAGACATGCCAGCCCCTGACCTTATGTCGGGCACACTCGTAAAACCCCAGAGGGCCAGCTCACCGCCCAGTGCCAAGAACTACTCCAGTCTCGTTTCCACAGAGATCACTGCAGAGGGGACTCACTCTTAACCGCTCCAGGTTGCAGGTCCTATGTTTGGGGACAGAGCACTTTGGGCCCTTTGACCCCCCCAGGGAAAAGGAGGCACTGTCTAAACCAAAGGGGGCTAAGAACAGAAACTTCCCTCTGTCCAAGTAGTACTTACAAAATCACTCAGCTGTATAGGTGGCATAACGGGTGGCCTTTGTCGTTACAGACAGACACACACGGTACAAATGGACAGACACAGGCATACACCACACACGACACACTAAGAAGAGAGGCAGGTGGGAAGCCAGATCTTTCCAAAAATGACCCTGATTTTAGTTTGAATCAGGATTCCTGTGTATGTTCTTCAGTTTCAATGTTAACTTAAAGCAGGCTGGAGAACCCGGTCCTGCCTTCCCCGGTACTGAGGCACAAGGCCAAATGAAGGGATTCCCTTGCCTGCTTTGATCGAGCGGGGAGAGCCAAGGAGGTGGCCGAACAGCCGAGGAGGAGGAGGAGGAGGAGGAGGAGGTAGTTGACCAGCCAGCTACCTGCTGCTGAAGAGGCCGAGGCGAGAGTCTGGCAGGACAAGCTGTGCAAGCAGCGGCACAGTTGGCTGCCTCAAGGGCCACAGACAGACAGACGGCCTTGGGACAGGCTCTGACTGTGGCAGCAGGGTCACCCGCAGCAACACTGCTTCCTGAGCAGTGGCAACTATGACAGTAGCCATAGCAATGAGGGGCAGCTGAGCGGTTCAGAGTGGTCCCGGCAGGGACAGGAAGAATGGTGGATGTGGAAGGAGGGGTGAGAGCGGAGGCCAAAGAAGGCTGAACAGAGCCAGAGACAAAACTGCAGGTCCTGGCTGCTGGGAGAGTTCCAGAAACTACCAAGTCTCTGGGGGCCCAGGTCTTGGATATCCCGGGCCCAGGGCTGTAATAATGGCTGCTGTCAGGTAAGAAACCCTCTACCCTCGGCTTACATGGAACTAACACGAGCTAAGTTTCTGGCTGCCAGAGACCTGGTGAGAACTGTAGGTGCAGGGGGTATTGCTGCCTCCTCCTCCTCCTCCTCCTCCTCCACCTCCTTCTCCACCTCTTCCTCCTCCTCCTCCTC